>NW_020841829.1:0-1582 GCF_003676395.1 Aethalodelphis obliquidens | reverse complement strand
TCAATTTGAATCTTTCTCTCTATTTTTGCATTAAATTTCAAATTTCCTTAAGGACTTTTAGAGGTGCCAATCCAAGTCTATCCTTTTCAAACCAAAGGAAACCATCTTCATAATTAATTTAGAACCGAATAAATATTGGTCGTGGAAAGAATTAACTTTCAGCTCCAATCTTTAATACTTTTTATTTTGCAGTGGAAGTTATGTTGCTTCAGCCCTCTACATTCCCATCTTCAAACAATAGGTATGTGACCATCTTTGGCAAAGCAGCTCTGTAGTAACTGGACTCTGTCTTCTTCTCTGCGGTATCATCGGCACCAGGCCCAGTGTAATCACTCAACAGGTAGTTTTAACTAAAGCAGTTTCTTAGATTTTCTCCTCCTACTGGAAGGCATTTGCAAATGACCAAGCTCTTTTGCTTCATCAGGGCCATATTTGCTGGGATTATAATCGAAATGGCTAATATTTCCACTCTTCCCTTACTGGTATCAGTCATGCCTACTGAGTTTATTGCTAAAACCACTAGGATTATGTTTCCTTTAAGGTGCATATGGCTCTGGGCATTCAAGTTGCAGCACAATTTTCAGCCTGTGCCTGGCACTATATTAAACTCATGAGGATGGCCTTATCTCTAATTTGCCCTCTACTAGGTTATAATAGAAAAGAACTAGCCTGGTGTCATATACAGAGCCACCTATCTGAACTCAGACTCTTCCTGAATCTCACAGCTCACAGTAACCAGACACATATTACTCCTTAGTGGATCTTTATTGATGTGGCAATTACTACGTTTCTCCTGAGAATCTTTGGAGACTTTTCACAAAGAATGATGAGTGATCTGTTGCATCCTCGTTCCATATCTTCGTTCCATTCCATGGGAGAGTGGGCTCCTTTCAGTTTGATTTCCAAAATTTGGCCAGTAATAACTAAAGCATGACTTCAGGTCCAAAACCATGAGTTTGGATTCTGAGTCCTTGGTGCGCTCTTTTTTTCTGCTAACCTGCTCTTTCATCTTTATTTACTCAGCATGAATATATTCTTTCTTCTAAATGACAGGCGTGTAGCCTTTAAAGACCTTTATGTTCTTAAGGTTTGGTACCCCACAAGATTCATTAAAGTCCTAATCCCCAAAGTGATGGTGTTAGGTGGTGGGCCCTTTGGGAGGTGATTAGGTCATGAGGATGGAGGCCTCACAATTGGAATTAGTGCCCTTTTAAACGAGGTCTCAGATAAATCCCCCAGTCTCTGCCAAGGAGAAGTGGACAGTGTGTGACCTGGAAGCAGGCTTTCAGCAGAACTGGACCACGCTGACACCCAGATCTTGGATTTCCAGACTATGGAACTGTGAGTAGTTTCTGCTCTTTACAAACTACCCAGTCTATGCTATTTTGTTGAAGATGCCCAAATAGTAAGACATGTCCTGACCTATTGTATCCTCAGAATACCTTCCAGGCGTGTGTAAAATACCTAAAGGGAGAGACACCATCTTACCCAACCCCGTTTCCTAGACAGCTAGTCCAGTCCCTATCATTTCAGGAGCTCAATCATATATTTGATAGATATATTTGATAGATATGATGTGAAA
>NW_020841828.1:0-1583 GCF_003676395.1 Aethalodelphis obliquidens | reverse complement strand
CGTCCCCTAACCCTAACCCTAGCCCGAACCCTAACCCTAACCCTTCGGGGAAGGGTTAGGGTTAGGGTTCGGGCTAGGGTTAGGGTTAGAGGATGGGGACGTTTTAGGGACCACGTGAGGGTACGACAACGCTTTAGGGGGAGCGTACGTGTGAGGGCGCTGGTTAGTGTTCATGTACGGGTTAGGATTAGGGGACGGGTGAGGGTCAGACTTCGGGTAAGTGTTAGGGTTAGCTTTCGGGCTAGGGTTAGGGTTAGGGGACGAGGACGGTTTAGGGACCAGGTTAGTGTACGACAGCGCTTTAGGGGAAGCGTACGTGTGAGGGCGCGGGTTAGTGTTAGCGTACGGGTTAGGATTAGGGGAAGGGTGAGGGTCAGGCTTCGGGGAAGGATTAGGGTTAGGGTTCGGGTTAGGGTTAGGATTAGGGGATGGGGACGGTTTAGGGTCCAGGTGAGGGTACGACAACGCTTTAGGGTGAGCGTACGTGTGAGGGCACAGGTTAGTGTTAGCGTACGGGTTTGTATTAGAAGACGGGTGAGGGAAGGATTCGGGGAAGGGTAAGTGTTAGTGTTCGGGCTAGGGTTAGGGTTAGGGGACGGGGTCGGTTTAGGTTCCAGGTGAGGGTAGGACAACGCTTTAGGGGGAGCGTACGTGTGAGGGCGCGGGTTAGTGATCGCGTACGGGTTAGGATTAGGGGGCGGGTGAGGGTCAGGCTTCGGGGAAGGGTTAGGGTTAGGGTTCGGGCTAGGGTTAGGGTTAGAGGATGGGGACGTTTTAGGGACCACGTGAGGGTACGACAACGCTTTAGGGGGAGCGTACGTGTGAGGGCGCTGGTTAGTGTTCATGTACGTGTTAGGATTAGGGGACGGGTGAGGGTCAGGCTTCGGGTAAGTGTTAGGGTTAGCTTTCGGGCTAGGGTTAGGGTTAGGGGTCGAGGACGGTTTAGGGACCAGGTGAGTGTACGACAGCGCTTTAGGGGCAGCGTACGTGTGAGGGCGCGGGTTACTGTTAGCGTACGGGTTAGGATTAGGGGAAGGGTGAGTGTCAGGCTTCGGGGAAGGGTTAGGGTTAGGGTTCGGGTTACGGTTAAGGTTAGGGGATGGGGACTGTTTAGGGTCCAGGAGAGGGTACGACAACGCTTTAGGGTGAGCGTACGTGTGAGGGAGCGGGTTAGTGTTAGCGTACGGGTTAGGATTAGGGGACGGGTGAGGGTCAGGCTTTGGGGAAGGGTTAGGGTTAGGTTTCGGGCTAGGGATAGTGTTACGGGACGGGGACGGTTTAGGGTCCGGGTGAGGGAACGATAACGCTTTAGGGGGAGCGTACGTGTAAGTACGTGGTTTAGTGTTAGCGTACGGGTTAGGATTATAGGACGGGTGAGGGCCAGGCTCCGGGGAAGGGTTAGGGTTAGGGTTCGGGCTAGGGTTAGGGTTAGGGGATGGGGACGGTTTAGGGTACAGGGGAGGGGTCGACAACGCTTTAGGGGGAGTGTACGTGTGAGGGCGCGGTTAGTGTTAGCGTACGGGTTAGGATTAGGGTACGGGTGAGGGGAAGGCTTTGGGGAAGGATTAGGGTTAGGGTTCGGG
>NW_020841827.1:0-1584 GCF_003676395.1 Aethalodelphis obliquidens | reverse complement strand
ATATTTTCATATCTTTATTGGCTGTTAATACTTTTTAGTTTGTGACTGTATGACATCCATTTTTCATCGATGTATAACAACCTTTTATATATCAATGTGTTTATTTTGTTTGTTGTAAATGCAATTTTTTCCTCTTCATTTATTAATTTTTATTTTGTGTGTGTTGAACTTCTTTAATACTGTCAAGTCTATTCAAAAACCCTTTAATGAACACAACAAATGTGGAAAATCAGTCATTCTCCTGCATTTTGTAATCAATTTATTTCCTTTTGGGCAGTATGGAAATGTAAGTTCTTATTTCATCTTATGGTTGGAAAGAATCTATTCCCTCGGAAAGGGATTATAGTCTCCATGATGCAGTAATGGGAGATTTTATAGGGTAGGCAGGGTCTACAGAAGAAAAAACCCTAAATCACACTCCATTGGTGGTTGCCTTATTTATAAAAATGGCATTTGAGGTTGTGTGACTGCCATCAGGTAAGCAAAATTAATTTTTAGCATGAAGTACTCCTATCAGCAAGAACAGCCTAGGATAGGCTAGCAGTAAGAAGTGAGGGGTTATGGGATTGGGGCATAGCCTCTGTTTCCTCCAATGCAGCTGGAAATTTAAACTCTGGGGCTCCTGCTTGATCCAATCAGCCCAGCTAGTATGTGTTGCCAGGTAGGGTGAGTAGACTCAGAAGTACAAGAGCTCATCCTTGGTCCCCTCTGGAAATGAGCAGAGAATACTGTGTCAAGCAGAGGTGATCAGTCCATGGTCTGGAGACTTGGATCTCCTCACATAGTCCTTAAAGTCAGGGTGAGACAAAATGCCAATACAAATCATATTGATGACAGTATCAATGAGGTGACATTGAGTCCTTTGACCCAACGTGTGTCTGCAGTGTGCCATCCATTAGTAAATGGGCAAAGCCATTTGACAGATCTATCTGATACAATGAATGAATCTGACACTCATATTTTGAAAAACTGAAACTGTATCCATTTGTCAAGAACAGTGGCTACTTGTTCTGCTTTATTCCCCCTGGTAGAACTAGGTGACATTGCAGGCAGTAAGACGTTCCGGCATTTCACCCTGGAGTAGCCCCAAAACTGAAGAAGCTGTCTTACCAGTAGTTAGCTCCTTGTCACCAAGAATATTAAAGTAGATTTGTATGATTAGCAAATTAAAGAGACTGTAGTGCCTACCACTACTGTATTCACTAAGGCACCCAAGTTATTCTAAAGAAATCCTAATAATACATTAGGACCGTTTTGAATATTTTTATTTGATTAGCTGTAATCTTCTAGTTATAACATCCATCACCATTTTGACCACTGAAACTTGGCCTTCTTTTCTTACAGCCTAGCCCTGTGGTCTTGGGCTAATCACTAACCCGCTTAGATACAATTTTCTTCTCTATGAAATAGAAACAATATTACATGCTTTGAAGGACTGCAGGAAGATGAGCTGTAATGTTTATCAAGTGCCTAGTAAGTAGCCTGGCCCATAATAAGTACTTGGCTAATTGTAGATGTTAGTTTCATTTTTAGTTTCATTTCCAAACATTGCTCTTTACTTTTGGAACTCTAAAATTTGTTTTG
>NW_020841826.1:0-1585 GCF_003676395.1 Aethalodelphis obliquidens | reverse complement strand
GTCGTTGAGAGTCCGCCTGCCGATGCAGGAGACACGGGTTCGTGCCCCGGTCCGGGAATATCCCACATGCCGCGGAGCGGCTGGGCCCGTGAGCCATGGCCGCTGAGCCTGCGCGTCCAGAGCCCGTGCTCCTCAACGGGAGAGGCCACAAAAGTGAAAGGCCCGCGTACCGGGAAGAAAAAAAAAAAAAAAAAAAAGAAAGAGGCCAACCTTCCAAGAAGACAATTTCAAGGGCTATATTGTCCTCACACTTTTTTTTCTAAAGAAAAGAGAAAGGTGTGGAAAAACGCTGAATATTAGGCATTATTAAAGACATGCAAATCCAAATTACAAAAACCTATCAGGTCACAGCAGTCAGAATGTCCATGAGCAAACATTCTGCAAACAATAAATGCTGAAGGGCTTGTGGAAAAATGCGTGCCCTCGGTGTTAATTGGGACGTGTTAAGAGCCACTAATGAAAACACAATGGAGGTGCTCTGAAAAGGTAAACACTGAGCTACCAGTCAATGAATCATACCCACTGCTGGGCCTGTATCACCTGAGAAAATGAGAATCAAAAGTCACAGGCTGGCAATACTGCACTCCGGCAATATTTAATATAGCCAACACTTGGAAGCAACGAAAATGCCCATTAACAGAGGAATGCACAAAGAAGAAGTGGTCCATGTACACAATGGAATATTAATCCACTAAAAAATATAAATTAAATTTAAAAAACAAACATAAGTAAGGAGACATAAGCTTTTGGGGGTATATCAGGGCACACTGCACTGTAATTTATAACTGAGGAACACCACGGGCAGGAAGGTCTGTTTCCCTGGGTACCAGTGGGGAAAACGTAGAAATGCTGCCACCCTCTGGCCGATACCTGCAACAGCAGCTTTGAAATCTTTGCTCATGGGCACTTCATATGCACAAGTACTGCAGGGCTGCAAATGTAAACTGCCCTTAAAATGTCTTGACGCAAGTAAAGGCCCAAAACTTTCAAAATGTGGCACATTTTGAAAAGAAAACCATTTGAAGACGTCAGCTGTAATAACGGTTTGAAAAATAAAAGGACATGCCTGAAAGCTCAGTTTCAAGGGAGTGTGAGACACATGCAAATCCAACCACAAAGAGGTATCAGCTCAGAATAACCATCAGCAAAAAAACTACAAATGATCAATGCTGAAGAGGTTGTGGAGAAATGCATACCCTCAATTTGAAGTGGGACGTAACCTGCTAAGAGCCACTAATGGGAACAGAATGGAGGTGCCTTTAAAAGGTAAAGCTTGAGCTACTATACGATCCAGCACACCCACTCCTCGGACTATATCCTAAGCAGACAGGACTGGAGAGACACAGGCAGGTAAATCTGCACTGTAGAAGTATAACAAGAGCCAAGACAAACGTCCATCAAGAGATGAGTGGAGAGAGAAGAACTGGTCCATGTACAGATGGAACATTAGCCAAGGAAAAAAAATGAAACAATGCCGTTTGCAGGACCATAGAGGAGTCTAGAGGTAATCACGCCAACTTGTAGTAAGTCAGAAAGCAAAAGACACATATCCTATCATATCACTTATGGGTGTTACCTAAAAATT
>NW_020841825.1:0-1586 GCF_003676395.1 Aethalodelphis obliquidens | reverse complement strand
ACACCAGGGTCTCAGACAGCATAGCTACCTAATGGGCTGGGAGTCCATTCCCAGTGAACCCTATCTTACCCAAGTAATCTCAGGTCCCTTCTCCTCAGGATTCTCACTCTATAAGAACCATGTCATGGCCACAGATATTCCTGACAGCCAATATCACACCTTGGCCTCATAACCTCATGGATGTCTCTGTCACCACCTTCCATGTAAACCAAAGTCTTTCCTTAAAATATACACTATTTTTTTTATGTCTACCAGTTTTACTCAGGATTTGATCTAGGTACAAAATGACAGTCTCATAGGTCAAGAAAGAAAAAAAAAATCTTATTAACTTCACTTTAAAATATGAAAAGGAATATATGTTCTGTTGTTCATCAAAAAAATAACCCCACCCATCATCTGCAACACAAGTGTAGTCCTATGTTGTGTTTATATGCTACAGATGAATTTAAGCATGGAAACAAAACTCAGTTGGACTATTAAATCACCATTACTTGATCATAATAACATTTTGTTTGCTAAGATCCAGAAACTTATTTTTTTGTGTCTCTTACAGAATATAGAAGATTTGACACACTAGAATTAATAAACTCAACTCATCTTATGTAGTGAAATAAAAAGCATACTTTCAATTGCATTCCTTGTTGCTTCAGAGTAGTTTTCAGGTCCCTTTTGTGACAGCTATCATACTTATAGTTAAGCTGTTAGGGACAAAATAATAAATTCATAGTTGAGGACAACAGACTTTAATTGAAATGGAAATTTCACTGTTCTGCCCAATAGAATGTGTTTATTTTGAGCATATGTAATTGCTTCTTGTATTGTTAAACCTACAATGGCAATATTTTTCTTCTGAAAAAAATAGCCAAAGACAATCAGCAAAACATTTTCTGCAAAATAAAGGCAATATGCAAAAAAAAAAAAAAAAAAAAAACAACAAAAACAAAAAACTAAATACAGTTCTAAAAAGATCTACTGAGAGGATTCAGTACTAGAAATTAGTGACAAACATAATCCACTAAAATTTGCATAGCTCAAATTCTCATCTTTTGCTAACTTACTGTGCATCTAGAAATATTTATTTTGGAAAATATTGAGCAAACTTCTTTTGCCCAGAATGAAAAACTTTAAAGTTTAAGATGGATTACACAAAAGAACACATGCTTTTCTTTTCAAAGGAGAGTGATTTTTTTTTTGGTGGTACACAGGCCTCTCAATGTTGCGGCTTCTCCCGTTGTGGAGCAGAGGCTCCGGACATGCAGGCTCAGCAGCCATGGCTCACGGGCCTAGCCACTCCACGGCATGTGGGATCTTCCCAGACCATGGCACGAACCCATGTCCCCTGCATCGGCAGGTGGACTCTCAACCACTGTGCCACCAGGGAAGCCCTAAAGGAAAGTGATTTTAAGAGCTTATAATTACTTAGTAAAGGTTTTCTGAAGATCAAATTCTTTTTAAGTGCCCCTTTTTTGGTAATCTCTACATTAATTGGAAGCATGTAAAATTGTTCTAAATTAATGATAAAAAAAATCAACTTCATGTTTTTTTAACTGGCTCTTTAAGTTTTATATTAACAAATTGTAGTTCAT
>NW_020841824.1:0-1589 GCF_003676395.1 Aethalodelphis obliquidens | reverse complement strand
TTAAGAGGATAGAAATGACTTCAAGCATCTTTTATAACCACAGTGTTATGAAACTAGAAATCAACCACAGAAAGACAAATGGGAAAACAACGAATACATGGAGACTGCACAACATGCCACCAAAAAACCAGTGGGTCAATGATGAAATCAAAGAAATCAGGAAATACCTCAAAACAAATGACAATGAAAACACAACCGTCCAAAATCTATGTGATGCAGGAAAAGCAGTTCTCATAGGGAAGTACATGGCGATTCAGGCCTTCCTCAAGGAACAAGAAAAATCTCAAATAAACAGAAAGAGAAAAAGAATTAGAAAAGGAAGAACCAAAAAAATCCCAAAGTCACTTCTTTGGGAAAGATCAGAGGGAAAGAAATAAAATAGAGATAAAAATAGAAAAGATCAATAAAACCAAGGGCTAGATTTTTGAAAAGACAAACAAAATCGACAAACTTCTAGCCAGGCTCACCAAGAAAATAAGAGAAAGGGCCCAAATAAACAAAATAAGAAATGAAACAGAAGCAACAACCAATACCACAAAAAAACAAAAAAAAAGCCACAAAAACCAAAACACATAAGAGAATACTATGAACAGTGTCATGCCAACAAATTAGACAACCAAGAAGAAATGGACAAGTGTCTAGAAATATACAGCCTGCCAAATTTGAGTCAAGAAGAAACAGATAATTTGAACAGACCAATCACTAGAAGTGAAATAGAATCTGTTATTAAAACAAAACAAAAAAACCTCACTGCAAACAAAAGTCCAGTACCAGACAGCTTCACCAGTAAATTCTACCAAACATACATAGAAATTACACCTATACTTCTCAAACTCTTCCAAAAGATTGAAGAGGAGGGAACAGTCCCAAATTCATTCCATGAAGGCACCATCACCGTGATACCAAAAGCAGACAAAGATACTACCAAAAAAGATAATTACAGGCCAATATCTGTGAAGAATATAGATGCAAAAATCCTCAACCACATATTAGCAAACTGAATCCAACGCTACGTTAAAAAGGATCATACTCTGTGATCCAGTTGGATTCATTCCAATTGCTCTGATACCTTTAATTTTTGCCATTTTAACTACAGTGTGTCTTGGTGTGGTCTCCTTTGGCTTGACCCTGTTTGGGACTCTCTGTGCTTACTAAACCTGGATATCTCTTTCCTTTCCCAGGTTAGGGATGTTTTCAGCTATCACGTCTTCAAATATGTTCTCTGCTCCTTTCTCTTTCTCTTTCTCTTTCTCTTCTCCTTCTCAGACCCCTATAATGCAAATGTTAGTACACTTGCTGTTGTCCCAGAGGTCTCTTAAACTGTCCTATTTCTTTTTCTCTTTTTTCTTTATTCCAGTTCTGCTTCAGTTATATCTACTACTCAGTCTTCCAGCTTGCTCGTCCATTCCTCTGCATCATTTCATTTACTGTTGATTCCGTGTAGTGTATTTTTCATTTCTGTTATTGTAGTCTTCTCTGTGTGGTTCTTCTTCATATTTTCTAAATCTTTGTTAAAAACTTCTCACTCTGTTCATCCAATCATCTCCTGAGTTCTTTGAACATCTTTATGATCATTACCCTGAACTCTT
>NW_020841823.1:0-1589 GCF_003676395.1 Aethalodelphis obliquidens | reverse complement strand
AATTCTCCAATAAGACATAATGACCATAAATATATATATATATATATATATATATTACTGATAACAGAGCATCAAAATAAATGAGACAAAAATGGACGTTAGTAAAACAAGTTGGCAGTTCTAAAATTATAATTAAGACATCAAAAATCCTTTCCCAGTAATTGATAGAACAAATAGACAGAAAGACAGTAAGAGTATAGAAGATTTGAACACTATCAACCAAATAGTCCTAATTGACATTTATAGAACAATTCACCCAACAACAGTAGAATACACATTATTTTCAAAGACATATGAATATTCAACAAGATAGACCATATAATAAGCCAATAAAAACATCTCAAACAATTTAAAAGAGTAGAAATCATAGCTACATTTTAATAGCATAATAGAATTTAGCTATAAGTCAAACAGGAATAAATCTAAAAAAATCTCAAATATTTAGATACTAAACATCCCATTTCTAAATAACCCAGGGTTAAAGGGGAAGTCTAAAACCAATGAAAAAATAGTCTGTATGAAATACAGATAAAAATACAACACATCAAAATATGAGGGATACAGCTATAAAAGTGCTTTCAGGGTCATTTATACTATTGAATACTTATATTAGGAAAGAAGAAATGACTCAGATCAATAATCTAATTTTTCATCTTAAGAAATTTTTAAAGAAAAATAGAGTAAATTAAACCCAAAGCAAGTAGAAAGAAGTAATAAAGAATGGAGAAGAAATTAATGAAATTGAAAATAGAAAAATAAAAAAATCAATGCAAATAAAACCATATTCTTTGAAAAGTTCAATAAAATTGACAAACTTCTAGTTACAGTGACCAAGAAAAAAGGGAGAAGAGCTTCCCATAAGAATGAAAAATTTCAATATCAAGAATGGAAAGTAAAGGGACAATGTTACTGGCAACATCAGCTCCAAGAGGAGTCCCGTTTATTCCATGAATCTGCCTTAGGGATAGCCTGTGACCTCAGTGTTATCACAGAGTTGGATTTCAGAGTGGTAGATTTGTAGCTCTTAGTCAAGTTCATTCCTGGTATTTGGAAGTAAGTGAAGAAAATTCTCAGCCACAACTGTGAAAACGGCCATGTTATAAAAATAAAAGGAATATGGGTTGTTCTAGATGACCAAAAAATTCAATATGTGATCTTTTATTAGATCTTGGATCAGAACTAAAGAATAAAAACAACTAGAAAACTATTCAGTGGCATATTTGGGGGAAATTGTTATATTGAACACATGACATACATATTAAAGAACATTTTGTATATCAGGCTTAAATTTTCTGGGTGTGATAATTACATTACAATTAGTTAAAATATCTTTTTAAAAAAATGAAATACAAGCTAAAATACTTGTGTGAAGTATCAGAAACTTAGTTTTAAATAATGGATAAATATGTAATCAAAATGTGTATTGTTGTGAGTGTATGTTTAGGTAGGCCGAGGGTGAGAGATCAAGGATATATAGCAAATAATGAAACCTGGAAACTCTAGGTAAGGGGTATAGGAATGCAAACTTCTAATTTTTGAAGGTCACATATTTTTAGACTAAAATTTGGGTTAAAAATAACAACGGTTTA
>NW_020841822.1:0-1589 GCF_003676395.1 Aethalodelphis obliquidens | reverse complement strand
GATTGTCTTTAGGGTGTTGATATGATGGATATAATTATTTGATTTTAGAATGTTGAACCAGCCTGCACTCCTGGGATTATTCCCTCTCATTCATGATATAAAATTCTCTCAAAATATTGTTGGATTCGATTTGTTAATATTTTGTTGAGGATTTTTGCATTGATGTTCCTGAGAGATATTGGTCAGTTTTCTTCACTATTCATATGTTCCTCTAAGTTTGGATGTTGTGGATTTAGTGTCAGACATTCATTTGGGGAGATTCTCAGTCATTTTTTAAAAATATTTTCTGTTCTTTGTTACCTTTATTCTCCTCCTGCTATACCCATTATGTATAGGTCACAGCATTTTCATTGTTCCAAAATTATTGATTACTCTGTTCTGTTGATTTCTTTCCTACCCATTTTTTCTTTTGAGATTTAAAGGTTTCTCTTTATATGTCTTCAAGCTCACAGATATTTCTCCTCAGCCAGCTCTTTGACTGCTAAAACAAAATATGAGAGACTTGGTATTTTATAAACAACAGAATATTTTTGTTTTCTCATAATTGCTGAGGCTGAAAAGTTCAAGAACAAGTTACCAGGGGCTTCCCTGGTGGTGCAGTGGTTAAGAATCTGCCTACCAATAAAGCGGACACAGGTTCGAGCCCTGGTACGGGAAGATCCCACATGCCATGGAATAACTAAGCCCGTGCACTACAAATACTGAGCCGGTACTCTAGAGCCCACAGGCCACAACTACTGAGCCCATGTGCCACAACTACTGAAACCCGCATGCCTAGAGCCCGTGCTCTGCAACAAGAGAAGCCACCCAATGAGAAGCCCGCACACTGCAACAAAGACCCAACACAGCCAAAAAATTAATTAATTAATTAATTAATTAATTTAAAAAAGAAAGAGCAAGTTGCCAGCTGACTTAGTGTCTGGTGGGGGACCAATATCTGGTTCATAATGTGGGTCTTCTTGCTCGGCAATGAAATCATGTGACGGGCATGAGATCTGTGTGCTAAATTTATTAGGTCACTGATCCCATGTTTGAGGTCTCTGGCCTCATGACCTAATAACCTCCCAAAAGCCCCACCTCCTAATACCATCAACATGGGAGCTGGGTTTCAAATTTTTTAAATTAGAGGTACAAAATGTTTACACCATAACAGGGACCACAGAGTTAACTGATTTTTCCTTTCATGTTAAAGGTTTGCATGTTTATATTTATTATATAATCCCCAAACCCTTGTTGTTGTTTTTTAAGATTCTTTTCCCATATATGCCAGTACACACCATTGAGTAGAGTTCCCTGTGCTATAAAGCAGGTCCTTATCAATACTTATCTATTTTATATATACTAGTATGTATAGGTCAGTCCCAATCTCCCAATTTATCCCTTCCCCACTTATCCCCTGGTAACCATAAGTTTGTTTTCTATATCCATGACTCTATTTCTGTTGTGTAAATTAGTTCATTTGTACCTTTTTTTTCTTTTTAGATTCCTCATATAAGCAATATCAAACGATATCTGTCTTTCTGTGTCTGACTTGCTTCACTCAGTATAACAATCTCTAAGTCCATCCATGTTGCTGAGAAACCCTTAAT
>NW_020841821.1:800-1590 GCF_003676395.1 Aethalodelphis obliquidens | reverse complement strand
GAACGGGAGACGTGTTCAAATATGTCTCAGTTTTCCTACCCTGGTACTCGGGTGTAACATTCCAGACGCTTTACTAACACTCTCCCCACTTGGAGAGTCAGCGCCTTTAACCTCCTGTTTGGCCCAGTTTGCAATTTCTGCGGAAGATGAACAGGAATAGAGAGAATCAATGAGAGACTAGCTGGAGGTGTCTGGACGGGCAAATTTAACTCTCATTTCCCACCAGGAAGAGGAATTAACCCAAGGCTTAGCGTGCCGTTCCGGAACCAGATTAGGGTCTGAAGCCATCCTGCGGTGTTGCGGCCCGCTCAAAAGAAATCAAGTTGAAGAAAGGAGCTCAGGGGAACTGTAATTCACAAACCTGCAGAGTTATAAATGACAGCTATCATCCAAAAATATACTGAAGTAAGGCTGCCAAGAGGACTTGAAAGCGGGGCAGAATTGCAGGAAACCGATTTCAGGAGGTAGACTGGAATTGCATTGAAAGCATAGGAAAAGAGGTAGAACGTCCACAATGATGCACTTGGCCAAAAAGGGCGTATGCGTTTTTTCCTGAATATATTCAGGAAAAAAACGCATACGCCCTTTTTGGCCAACCAAGCAAACTTGCAAAGGAAATCTGCACTACAATGAAGTCTCACTTCCCCCCGGTCAAAAGGGCCATCAGAAAAAAGTGTAAAATCCAGAAAGGCAGGACAGGCCATGGAGAACTGGGAGCCTTGTTATGCTGATGGGCGGGATGTAAATTGCCAACAGACACTCGGGAGAAGTGTATGGTGTTTCCTGAAAC
>NW_020841821.1:0-790 GCF_003676395.1 Aethalodelphis obliquidens | reverse complement strand
GAACGGGAGACGTGTTCAAATATGTCTCAGTTTTCCTACCCTGGTACTCGGGTGTAACATTCCAGACGCTTTACTAACACTCTCCCCACTTGGAGAGTCAGCGCCTTTAACCTCCTGTTTGGCCCAGTTTGCAATTTCTGCGGAAGATGAACAGGAATAGAGAGAATCAATGAGAGACTAGCTGGAGGTGTCTGGACGGGCAAATTTAACTCTCATTTCCCACCAGGAAGAGGAATTAACCCAAGGCTTAGCGTGCCGTTCCGGAACCAGATTAGGGTCTGAAGCCATCCTGCGGTGTTGCGGCCCGCTCAAAAGAAATCAAGTTGAAGAAAGGAGCTCAGGGGAACTGTAATTCACAAACCTGCAGAGTTATAAATGACAGCTATCATCCAAAAATATACTGAAGTAAGGCTGCCAAGAGGACTTGAAAGCGGGGCAGAATTGCAGGAAACCGATTTCAGGAGGTAGACTGGAATTGCATTGAAAGCATAGGAAAAGAGGTAGAACGTCCACAATGATGCACTTGGCCAAAAAGGGCGTATGCGTTTTTTCCTGAATATATTCAGGAAAAAAACGCATACGCCCTTTTTGGCCAACCAAGCAAACTTGCAAAGGAAATCTGCACTACAATGAAGTCTCACTTCCCCCCGGTCAAAAGGGCCATCAGAAAAAAGTGTAAAATCCAGAAAGGCAGGACAGGCCATGGAGAACTGGGAGCCTTGTTATGCTGATGGGCGGGATGTAAATTGCCAACAGACACTCGGGAGAAGTGTATGGTGTTTCCTGAAAC
>NW_020841820.1:0-1590 GCF_003676395.1 Aethalodelphis obliquidens | reverse complement strand
CTTTCCTTCTGCTAATTTTGGGTTTTTTTTGTGCTTCTTTCTCTGATTGCTTTAGGTGCAAGTTTAGGTTGTTTATTTGAGATGTTTCCTGTTTCCTAAGGTAGGATTGTATAGCTATAAACTTCCCTCTTAGAACTGCTTTTGCTGCATCCCATAGATTTTGGGTCGTCGTGTCTCCATTGTCATTTGTTTCTAGGTATTTTTTATTTCCTCTTTGATTTCTTCACTGATCACTTCGTTATTAAGTTGTGTATTGTTTTTTTTTTTAACATCTTTATTGGGGTATAATTGCTTTACAATGGTGTGTTAGTTTCTGCTTTATAACAAGGTGAATCAATTATACATATACATATGTTCCCATATCTCTTCCCTCTTGCGTCTCCCTCCCTCCCACCCTCCGTATCCCACCCCTCCAGGCTGTCACAAAGCACTTAAGTTGTGTATTGTTTAGCCTCCATGTGTTTGTATTTTTTACAGATCTTTTCCTGTTATTGATATCTGGTCTCATGGCTTTGTGGTCAGAAAAGATACTTGATACAATTTCAATTTTCTTAAATTTACCAAGGCTTGATTTGTGACCCAAGATATGATCTATCCTGGAGAATGTTCCATGAGCACTAGAGAAAAATGTGTATTCTGTTGTTTTTCGATGGAATGTCCTATAACTATCAATTAAGTCCATCTTGTTTAATGTATCATTTAAAGCTTGTGTTTCCTTATTTATTTTCATTTTGGATGATCTGTCCATTGGTGAAAGTGGTGTGTTAAAGTCCCCTACTGTGAATGTGTTACTGATTTCCCCTTTTATGGCTGTTAGTATTTGCCTTATGTATTGAGGTGCTGCTATGTTGGGTGCATAAATACTTACAATTGTTCTATCTTCTTTTTGGATCGATCCTTGATCGTTATGTAGTGTTCTTCTTTGTCTTTTCTAATAGTGTTTAAAGTCTTATTGTGTGATATGAGAATTGCTACTCCAGCTTTCTTCTGGTTTCCATTTACATGGAATATCTTTTTCCATCCCCTTATTTTCTGTCTGTATGTGTCTCTAGGTCTGAAGCGGGTCTCTTGTAGACAGCAAATATATGGGTCTTGTTTTTGTATCCATTCAGCCAATCTGTGTCTTTTGGTGGGAGCATTTAGTCCATTTACATTTTTTTAACATGTTTATTGGGGTATAATTGCTTTACAATGGTGTGTTAATTTCTGCTTTATAACAAAATGAATCAGTTGTACATATACATATGTTCCCATATCTCTTCCCTCTTGCGTCTCCCTCCCTCCCACCTTCCCTATCCCACCCCTCCAGGCAGTCACAAAGCACAGAGCTGATATCCCCATGCTATGCGGCTGCTTCCCACTAGCTATCTACCTTAACGTTTGTTAGTGTATGTATGCCCATGCCTCTCCTTCGCTTTGTCACAGCTCACCCTTCCCCCTCCCCATATCCTCAAGTCCGTTCTCCTGTAGGTCTGTGTCTTTATTCCTGTCTTACCCCTAGGTTCTTCATGACACTTTTTTTTTCTTAAATTCCATATATATGTGTTAGCATACGGTATTTGTCTTTCTCTTTCTGACTTACTTCACTCT
>NW_020841819.1:0-1590 GCF_003676395.1 Aethalodelphis obliquidens | reverse complement strand
CTTTCCTTCTGCTAATTTTGGGTTTTTTTTGTGCTTCTTTCTCTGATTGCTTTAGGTGCAAGTTTAGGTTGTTTATTTGAGATGTTTCCTGTTTCCTAAGGTAGGATTGTATAGCTATAAACTTCCCTCTTAGAACTGCTTTTGCTGCATCCCATAGATTTTGGGTCGTCGTGTCTCCATTGTCATTTGTTTCTAGGTATTTTTTATTTCCTCTTTGATTTCTTCACTGATCACTTCGTTATTAAGTTGTGTATTGTTTTTTTTTTTAACATCTTTATTGGGGTATAATTGCTTTACAATGGTGTGTTAGTTTCTGCTTTATAACAAGGTGAATCAATTATACATATACATATGTTCCCATATCTCTTCCCTCTTGCGTCTCCCTCCCTCCCACCCTCCGTATCCCACCCCTCCAGGCTGTCACAAAGCACTTAAGTTGTGTATTGTTTAGCCTCCATGTGTTTGTATTTTTTACAGATCTTTTCCTGTTATTGATATCTGGTCTCATGGCTTTGTGGTCAGAAAAGATACTTGATACAATTTCAATTTTCTTAAATTTACCAAGGCTTGATTTGTGACCCAAGATATGATCTATCCTGGAGAATGTTCCATGAGCACTAGAGAAAAATGTGTATTCTGTTGTTTTTCGATGGAATGTCCTATAACTATCAATTAAGTCCATCTTGTTTAATGTATCATTTAAAGCTTGTGTTTCCTTATTTATTTTCATTTTGGATGATCTGTCCATTGGTGAAAGTGGTGTGTTAAAGTCCCCTACTGTGAATGTGTTACTGATTTCCCCTTTTATGGCTGTTAGTATTTGCCTTATGTATTGAGGTGCTGCTATGTTGGGTGCATAAATACTTACAATTGTTCTATCTTCTTTTTGGATCGATCCTTGATCGTTATGTAGTGTTCTTCTTTGTCTTTTCTAATAGTGTTTAAAGTCTTATTGTGTGATATGAGAATTGCTACTCCAGCTTTCTTCTGGTTTCCATTTACATGGAATATCTTTTTCCATCCCCTTATTTTCTGTCTGTATGTGTCTCTAGGTCTGAAGCGGGTCTCTTGTAGACAGCAAATATATGGGTCTTGTTTTTGTATCCATTCAGCCAATCTGTGTCTTTTGGTGGGAGCATTTAGTCCATTTACATTTTTTTAACATGTTTATTGGGGTATAATTGCTTTACAATGGTGTGTTAATTTCTGCTTTATAACAAAATGAATCAGTTGTACATATACATATGTTCCCATATCTCTTCCCTCTTGCGTCTCCCTCCCTCCCACCTTCCCTATCCCACCCCTCCAGGCAGTCACAAAGCACAGAGCTGATATCCCCATGCTATGCGGCTGCTTCCCACTAGCTATCTACCTTAACGTTTGTTAGTGTATGTATGCCCATGCCTCTCCTTCGCTTTGTCACAGCTCACCCTTCCCCCTCCCCATATCCTCAAGTCCGTTCTCCTGTAGGTCTGTGTCTTTATTCCTGTCTTACCCCTAGGTTCTTCATGACACTTTTTTTTTCTTAAATTCCATATATATGTGTTAGCATACGGTATTTGTCTTTCTCTTTCTGACTTACTTCACTCT
>NW_020841818.1:0-1590 GCF_003676395.1 Aethalodelphis obliquidens | reverse complement strand
AGAGTGAAGTAAGTCAGAAAGAGAAAGACAAATACCGTATGCTAACACATATATATGGAATTTAAGAAAAAAAAAGTGTCATGAAGAACCTAGGGGTAAGACAGGAATAAAGACACAGACCTACAGGAGAACGGACTTGAGGATATGGGGAGGGGGAAGGGTGAGCTGTGACAAAGCGAAGGAGAGGCATGGGCATACATACACTAACAAACGTTAAGGTAGATAGCTAGTGGGAAGCAGCCGCATAGCATGGGGATATCAGCTCTGTGCTTTGTGACTGCCTGGAGGGGTGGGATAGGGAAGGTGGGAGGGAGGGAGACGCAAGAGGGAAGAGATATGGGAACATATGTATATGTACAACTGATTCATTTTGTTATAAAGCAGAAATTAACACACCATTGTAAAGCAATTATACCCCAATAAACATGTTAAAAAAATGTAAATGGACTAAATGCTCCCACCAAAAGACACAGATTGGCTGAATGGATACAAAAACAAGACCCATATATTTGCTGTCTACAAGAGACCCGCTTCAGACCTAGAGACACATACAGACAGAAAATAAGGGGATGGAAAAAGATATTCCATGTAAATGGAAACCAGAAGAAAGCTGGAGTAGCAATTCTCATATCACACAATAAGACTTTAAACACTATTAGAAAAGACAAAGAAGAACACTACATAACGATCAAGGATCGATCCAAAAAGAAGATAGAACAATTGTAAGTATTTATGCACCCAACATAGCAGCACCTCAATACATAAGGCAAATACTAACAGCCATAAAAGGGGAAATCAGTAACACATTCACAGTAGGGGACTTTAACACACCACTTTCACCAATGGACAGATCATCCAAAATGAAAATAAATAAGGAAACACAAGCTTTAAATGATACATTAAACAAGATGGACTTAATTGATAGTTATAGGACATTCCATCGAAAAACAACAGAATACACATTTTTCTCTAGTGCTCATGGAACATTCTCCAGGATAGATCATATCTTGGGTCACAAATCAAGCCTTGGTAAATTTAAGAAAATTGAAATTGTATCAAGTATCTTTTCTGACCACAAAGCCATGAGACCAGATATCAATAACAGGAAAAGATCTGTAAAAAATACAAACACATGGAGGCTAAACAATACACAACTTAAGTGCTTTGTGACAGCCTGGAGGGGTGGGATACGGAGGGTGGGAGGGAGGGAGACGCAAGAGGGAAGAGATATGGGAACATATGTATATGTATAATTGATTCACCTTGTTATAAAGCAGAAACTAACACACCATTGTAAAGCAATTATACCCCAATAAAGATGTTAAAAAAAAAAACAATACACAACTTAATAACGAAGTGATCAGTGAAGAAATCAAAGAGGAAATAAAAAATACCTAGAAACAAATGACAATGGAGACACGACGACCCAAAATCTATGGGATGCAGCAAAAGCAGTTCTAAGAGGGAAGTTTATAGCTATACAATCCTACCTTAGGAAACAGGAAACATCTCAAATAAACAACCTAAACTTGCACCTAAAGCAATCAGAGAAAGAAGCACAAAAAAAACCCAAAATTAGCAGAAGGAAAG
>NW_020841817.1:0-1590 GCF_003676395.1 Aethalodelphis obliquidens | reverse complement strand
AGAGTGAAGTAAGTCAGAAAGAGAAAGACAAATACCGTATGCTAACACATATATATGGAATTTAAGAAAAAAAAAGTGTCATGAAGAACCTAGGGGTAAGACAGGAATAAAGACACAGACCTACAGGAGAACGGACTTGAGGATATGGGGAGGGGGAAGGGTGAGCTGTGACAAAGCGAAGGAGAGGCATGGGCATACATACACTAACAAACGTTAAGGTAGATAGCTAGTGGGAAGCAGCCGCATAGCATGGGGATATCAGCTCTGTGCTTTGTGACTGCCTGGAGGGGTGGGATAGGGAAGGTGGGAGGGAGGGAGACGCAAGAGGGAAGAGATATGGGAACATATGTATATGTACAACTGATTCATTTTGTTATAAAGCAGAAATTAACACACCATTGTAAAGCAATTATACCCCAATAAACATGTTAAAAAAATGTAAATGGACTAAATGCTCCCACCAAAAGACACAGATTGGCTGAATGGATACAAAAACAAGACCCATATATTTGCTGTCTACAAGAGACCCGCTTCAGACCTAGAGACACATACAGACAGAAAATAAGGGGATGGAAAAAGATATTCCATGTAAATGGAAACCAGAAGAAAGCTGGAGTAGCAATTCTCATATCACACAATAAGACTTTAAACACTATTAGAAAAGACAAAGAAGAACACTACATAACGATCAAGGATCGATCCAAAAAGAAGATAGAACAATTGTAAGTATTTATGCACCCAACATAGCAGCACCTCAATACATAAGGCAAATACTAACAGCCATAAAAGGGGAAATCAGTAACACATTCACAGTAGGGGACTTTAACACACCACTTTCACCAATGGACAGATCATCCAAAATGAAAATAAATAAGGAAACACAAGCTTTAAATGATACATTAAACAAGATGGACTTAATTGATAGTTATAGGACATTCCATCGAAAAACAACAGAATACACATTTTTCTCTAGTGCTCATGGAACATTCTCCAGGATAGATCATATCTTGGGTCACAAATCAAGCCTTGGTAAATTTAAGAAAATTGAAATTGTATCAAGTATCTTTTCTGACCACAAAGCCATGAGACCAGATATCAATAACAGGAAAAGATCTGTAAAAAATACAAACACATGGAGGCTAAACAATACACAACTTAAGTGCTTTGTGACAGCCTGGAGGGGTGGGATACGGAGGGTGGGAGGGAGGGAGACGCAAGAGGGAAGAGATATGGGAACATATGTATATGTATAATTGATTCACCTTGTTATAAAGCAGAAACTAACACACCATTGTAAAGCAATTATACCCCAATAAAGATGTTAAAAAAAAAAACAATACACAACTTAATAACGAAGTGATCAGTGAAGAAATCAAAGAGGAAATAAAAAATACCTAGAAACAAATGACAATGGAGACACGACGACCCAAAATCTATGGGATGCAGCAAAAGCAGTTCTAAGAGGGAAGTTTATAGCTATACAATCCTACCTTAGGAAACAGGAAACATCTCAAATAAACAACCTAAACTTGCACCTAAAGCAATCAGAGAAAGAAGCACAAAAAAAACCCAAAATTAGCAGAAGGAAAG
>NW_020841816.1:0-1591 GCF_003676395.1 Aethalodelphis obliquidens | reverse complement strand
GACAAGTACTTCAGGGGCTGCTCTGCAGCAGAGCCACGCTCTTGGCAGAGGGAGTGTTTGTGAGAGACAGAGGAAGGAAAGTGATGGTGTGAGGGAGGCTCTGAAAGTATGTGTGTGTGTGCACGCACACGCGCATGTGAGAAGGCGGTGGGGATGTATGCGGGGGAGTGTGCTGCATTTGTGAATCAGTCTGTGAGAGCGGTGCTGAGGAAGTATGTGAAGGAGCGCGTGTACGTGGCTTGTGGGTCTGTGGCAGAGAGCCCGTGCGTTCTATTTGTGCATGGGGGTCTGCGTGAGAAGGCGAGGGTGTGGGCCACGAAGGCTGTGCCGGAGGTTGTGCATGTCTGCGGGGCGAGGGGCTGGGGACAGTGATTGAGAAAGACAACAAGGAGGGGACACCTGAGGGGGGTGTGAGGGAGAAACCGTAAGTGTGCGGGCGTGGAGGGTGTCGTGAGCACGTGCAGGAGACGGTGTGACCGTGAGTGTGCACGACGCGGAGGGTAAGGTAGGATGTCAGGGCACTGCTGACGGTGTGGCTGCATGGCCTCGGCCACGGGCCGGGAGCCAGAGGTGGGGGCTGGCCCTGGGCCCAGGGTGGGGGGCTCTGACCGAGCAGAAGGTTCCTCAGAGTTCTCCCTGGGGCCACGGGTGCCAGATCACCACGTCCCCAGGTAGAGAGGTCGAGCAGGAGGCCCAGATGTGTGTGTGCGCCTCACATTTTGTCCACAGCAAAACCTCTGGGCATTTATTAGTCTTTGTCTGTGTCCAGGTGTGCACGCCTGTGCTTGTGTGCGTGCTGCCGGCTGTGTGTCTGTGCCTGTCTTTGTCTCTGTATGTATCTGGGCCTTTGTCTCAGTGTGTGTGGCGGTTGGTCTAGGCTTGCCCACAAGACTGTGTCTGGGGTTGTGTGTGTCTACGTGTATCTGTGCCTGTGGGGCACCAGGCGTCCTTGATCTGTGCATGTCTAAGTAGGGCTGCGAGCATCCCCCTGGACCGCCTGTTTGTATCTCTGTCTGTGTGGCCTTAGTGTGAGTGGGAGAACGTTGTGCTTTGGAGACTGTGGATCTAGATCTCGGTGTATCTTTACACACTGTATCTCGGTGTGTGCTTGTGTATCTGCATGTGAGAGTCTGCCATGCGTTGTAGTATGGAAATGCTTATGTGTGTCTGTGGAAGGTGCCTTTGTGAGACCAAGGATCTCCGTGTGTCTCTGTGCCTCTGTGTGTGTATGTGTGTGTTGGGTGTGAGGGGTCTGTCACAGACTGGTGAGCAAGTTAATCTCAGACTCCGTGACACGTGGAATAAAATCACGCTCCCATAATGGAAGAGAACCAACTCTTCACTCTCTGCCCTGGGGGAGCCAGTGGGGGCCAGGGCCAGGCTTAGGCCCCTATGCAGGGCCCCCTGTGGCCTCAGCACCCTACCCCCGCCTCTCCTCTGCCACACCAGGCTCATTCTGCCTCCAGAGTGCCCCGGTGCCCACTGCTGGCTGGGCTAGGCTCCAGGACATGTGACGGAGCCTTAGAGGCCTGTCCTGGGCCCCCCAGCCCCACCCACTGCTGAGGAGGGCCCTGCCCCAGATGGGAGGGCG
>NW_020841815.1:0-1591 GCF_003676395.1 Aethalodelphis obliquidens | reverse complement strand
ATATACTGTACTACCCTCCTTCATGTGTACCACAAGTTACATGTGGACATCATCTTCCACGTTGTTTCCTTTAGAGAAAATTGAAGCTCAGCAAGATTGAGTAGCTTGCTCCAGATGTGACCTCAGGTCTGAATCACTCCACATATAGGTTCTTAATTACTCCATGTCTTTAATTCCACATCTGCATTTGTTTGTTGTTGTTGTTTTTAACTTTCCAAGCATCTGATCTGAAATTCCTTTCTCTTTGGGGAATTTTCCACTTTGTGGGTCTTGGTGAGAAACAGAGCCTTCCTCTCATTATACAAGCTGAACATGTCAGATACACTGTTTACTCACATGCTCAGTCTCCCTTACAGATGGAAACAGTCGGGCGACCTCGGGTTGACCAACTGCACCCCTCTCTTGGATTTTTTATTTTTTTATATTTTTTTGCGGTACGCGGGCCTCTCACTGTTGTGGCCTCTCCCGTTGCTGAGCACAGACTCTGGACGTGGCACAGGCTCAGCGGCCATGGCTCACGGGCCCAGCCACTCTGCGGCATGCGGGATCTTCCCGGACTGGGGCATGAACCCGTGTCCCCTGCATCGGCAGGCGGACTCTCAACCACTGCGCCACCAGGGAAGCCCCCCTCTCTTGGATTTTGAATTACAAATAAATGATGTAAAGAAGCAAGGCCAGCAGTCCTGGGTCAACCTCCTGTTTCCTATTCCTGCTTGGTAGCAAGGCCAGGTAGGACTTATAACATCACTTTGGCCTGATCCTATAATTGCAAGAGCATAGCCTTGGCTTCCGGTTGTTTAGTCTGCTTCTAGTTACTGAGACCTAACCATAAACTTCCAAAAGTTTCCTTTTCTGCTCAAATTAGCCATATCTGGTTCCTGATGATTACAAATAAGACCTTTCCTGATATACAATGGTGACCTACTTATCCAGGCAGATGTAACATTGTCCTGGCAGGGACAGAGGGCAGGCAAGTTCCTTGAACAGCTGAACAAGAAGAAAAAGACCTAAGAAGGAAGAATTGAAGCCAGTTCTGCTTGTGTTATAATTCTACCTGCAGCTGCCTCTGTTTCACAGACCACATGCTAAGGACCATGTCCCTTCCCCTGTAACAGACAAGCAAAGTAGACCCAGGCCTTCCAACCCAGAGACCAGCTGAGCTGTACCGTGGACAATCTAGGATGTGAAAGACTTCACTCAAGGTCTTTGTCAATTGACACATTGTTCCTCTCTTTGGGAAGTAGCTTCTTTGTGTGACAAGAATATGCTAAACCAACACTTAAGTGGACAGAGGTGAAAGATGCCAAAATTAGCTACAGAAAAAAAGGTGTAAAGACTTGTATTTTCTGTTATTTGAAGGTGTTAAGACCCCACATAGAATATGAGTCCTTTAAAGGAAAGTTGTGAATGGCCCAGGGAACGTTGAATTTCCATGTGGCAATATGTTCTTGATCGGTCATGATGATGATGATGATGGTAGCATCAGTAGCATTTATCAGTCTTTCCTGGGTGAGAGGCACTTTATCCTAATGACCTTTTATCCCCATGACGACCCTGTGAAGTAGGAAATACTGTTTCAGCATCTTCAGGG
>NW_020841814.1:0-1592 GCF_003676395.1 Aethalodelphis obliquidens | reverse complement strand
AGCATTTTCCAAAGTTGCTGGAAACAAAGAGTCCTTTAAAATGTTCCACTGACAAAGGGTTGTAGAGCGAAATAAAGTTTAAAAACACTTCAGACCAAACTCTACTTAACAGTGAAATTCACAGAGCACATTATAGCTCATTCCACATCTCAAAAGTCCTGCAGTCACGAAACATGTTTAAATTTACTGAACCCAGGATTTCTCAAGTTTATTTTACTACAAAATCCTTTTTCTTACTTTTTTTTCTTTTTTGTTGACTTCACATTCACTAATGTCCCATGGGAGCACAGGTGATATTCAAAATATTTAACAAACTTCAAGTGAAGGCGCTAAACAATTAGGAAGCTGTCTGACTAATTAGACTGACCCTAAAACTAGTGTTCTTTGGATCACTATTTAGAGGAAAAATCTGGTTTAAAACTGAGATCTTAATTGATAATCTAACGCCATCAATCTGCAAAGTTGCCTTAATTAGTAGGGTTATTTTTTCTTTTTTTTGGTTACAGTTGCTGGACTTTGTGTAGCTGATATAATGTAAATCATTTCAAAAAGGTCAAATGTATGATGTCACATGTTTTCTAGCATCAAATCCATTTCACTAAGTCTAAAATAATCTCTTTCAAGAGACGCAATATTTTTTTAACCCTGGAAGGTTCGGTTCTAACCTTAAAATAACTTAAAGACACTTTTCAAAACTAAACTAAAAATTGAAAAAATAAATAATAAGTAGAAAAGGGCAAGAGCTGAACTAAGAGACATTTTCACTGGCCATTAAAAAAATTCTCTTCTTAAATCTGATTTTTAAAAATTAATAGAAAAGACTGGCAATTAACTTATTTTCCCTGGTGACTACTGCCTGTTTGGGGTGATACAAACATTTACCTAGATAACTGTGCTTTAGGAGTAATAAGAATTATATTTTTGGTCTCTGTCCCAGTTTCTGCCACAGAGTTTCTAAAACCCTTGGTATTTCCTAAGTGATGAGATGATAATGGTGTCTTTTGTTATGTTAACAAGGTGATCTTTAGAAAGCACCTAAGGATGGGAGCGGGCAGCCTGTGGAGTCAACCTTGTGATTAGAGGTTGGACCTTTCAGTCCTACCCCCTTGCCCTCAGGGCAGGGAAGAGCCACTCAAGACTGAGCTCAATCGCCCATGGCCAATGAGTTATTCAGTCACAGTTATTCAGTCACGCCTGTGTACTGAAGCCTCCATAAACCCCCAAGGACAGGGTTCAGCGAGCTTCCCAGTTGGTGAGCACATGGAGATTTGGGGAGAGTGGGCTCCATGATTTCTCCCCATACCTCGTCCTATACATGTTTCCTATCTGGCTGTTGCTGAGTTTTATCATTTTATAATACACCGGTTAATCTAGTTAATAGAATATTTCTGTGAGTTCTATGAGTCACTTGGGCAAATTAATTAAAGCTAAGAAGGGGGTCGTTGGAACCTCTGATCTGTGGTACAAGGGTCAGAAGCACAGGTGACAACATATACTTGGTGACTGTCACCTGAAGTGTGTGTGTGCATTCCTGCTGGACTGAGCCCTTAACATGTGAGATCTGATGCTATCTACAGGTAGATAGTGCCAGA
>NW_020841813.1:0-1592 GCF_003676395.1 Aethalodelphis obliquidens | reverse complement strand
GCGTGTGGCGACTCGTCATTCTGCTGGTCGGAGGCGGCTCGCCGCATTTGGTGCCGAAACCCGGGAACTTCGCGCCCTGCATGGAGGACCGATTCAGAACTCGACACACGGAGTGAACCGTCGGATCAAGATCCGATCTGGGTGCCATCAAGACTGACGAGAATTGTTGAAGAAAACTTCAGAGAAGATGCTGAGCTGGATGTTCCTGATGATTCTTCCCTTGCTTAGGGCAGAGAATATGACGTTCTGGGGAATTAGCCGGACCTGGCCAGTTCCCATGCCGGTTCACTCTCAGAGCAGAGTTCTTCCAATATTTTATTCCACTAGTTGTGAAATGAATACGGCCTGTACCCAGCCATTGAATTATGACTGGGCACCGTATAATGCCAGTGATTTTATTTTGAATCGAAGTCTTTGTATTAGTTGGAATTCCACAAAGGATTGTATCCTTTTGGCCAGGATAACCTTGACCACTTGGAACAATCCACTTAGAAATAATTTGGTTCCATTGAATATGTTGAATGAAGCTTTGAGCAAGATAACTCAAGGCCACACTTCAGGTTCAGGTATAGGGAATTCCAGTGAAAATGAGATGAATATTACCACTTTAGTTTTGGAACATACAGGAATAGTTCCTTTAAGAAATAATGCTTTTGATAAAACAAGTGCCAACAGGACTGTTGTCGCCCCCTATTGTGAGCCAGTCACATCAACACCCCCAGTCTTTACCCCTTGTCAGGGGGGAACTTATGCTAAGTATGAACTTAGTTCAGGCTTTCAATTTTCCCCTGATTTAAAGTCCTATATGGGAAGAAAGGAAAAAGGAAATGATACTAATGAGACAAAAGGAAATGATAGTACAAAGTGGTATTTTGAAGGATGGCCATTTTATTCTTGGTTATTAGTTAATGAGGCAGGAGTAGGCATGGATATTTCTGCTTTGGCCACTTTACAGATGCCCTGAATAGGAGTGCAGAGATTGGAGAATTCCTAAAGGGAAACTGGTCTCAAGAAGCTGAACGGATGATATTTAAGCAAAAGATTCAGATTATGCAACTGAATGCTACCAAGCTGGAACCCGTTACCTTTGGAGATTTTACCTCTTGGCTCTCTTCTGCCTTTTCCTTCTTTAAAGAGTGGGTAGGGGTGGGGATCTTTGGGCTCTGCTGTATATTTGGGATTATAATATGTCTCTGGTTGGTCTGTCGCATGCGCGTCAGGGCACATCGAGATAAGGTCCTACTCACTCAAGCGCTTTTGGCTGTTAGTGAAGGTGATTCTCCCGCAGCCTGGATCTCCGTCCTAAACAATTCGAATGGATTGCCCTTGCACGGAGAGGCCCTGTTGCCATTGCACCTCTATAGGGAATCAAAACTTATTCTGAGTCAGCCTTTGCACCCTGCAGCCCTTGTTGGCATTGCACGCAGGAAGGTGTCTCAGACATGCCAACGGAAGGCTGCCCTCGAACAGTGAGCACATCATGAGGTGAACACTTGTACGGGCTACATTCTGCTTGGTGATTCTAGTAAATAAAAAAGGGGGAGATGTAGGGCGCGGTCAGCTAACTGCCACGCAGCAGGAAGCTGAAGTAA
>NW_020841812.1:0-1592 GCF_003676395.1 Aethalodelphis obliquidens | reverse complement strand
AGGGAGACAGTCTCATCCTCAACTGCAGCTACACGGTCAGCAATTTTTACGGGCTACTGTGGTATAGACAGGATCCTGGGAAGGGACCCGAACTTCTATTCCTTCTTTACTCAGTTGGGGACGAAAAGCAGAACGAAAGACTAAAAGCCACCTTGTTAAAGAAGGGAAGCTCTCTGCACATCGCAGCCCCTAAACCTGAAGACTCAGCCACTTACCTCTGTGCTGTGAAGACACAGTGCTCCCCAGGCACCTGCAGCCTGTACACAAACCCTGCAGCTGGGGCTCTGGAATCAGGGCATCTTTGGTGTTCTCCTTCCTCGATGAAGTAGTTGCTTAGCACCCAGAACCTCTTTCCAAGTAGTGCTATGGAGAATGAAACCTTGTGACATAGCCAGACAGCAGAGATTACTGTTCATTCTGTGCAGGATCCTGAGTGATACTGGTATTCAACTTTGTCTTTCATTAAAATGTTTAGGTCAGATTTTGGTATCAAGATTATAATAGTTCATTAGATAAGTTGCAACTTATGGCTCCTATTCTATCTATAGAAGAATTTGTGCAAGGTTTTTAATAATTTTTTTTTAATTTTCAGAAAGTTCACTAGTGAGCCATCTAAGCATAGTTTCACTTATGGGAGAAACTTAATAATCCTTCAATTATGGATTCAGTTACTTTAACGGGTAAGGGGTTCTTTATATATTTGTTTTTTTTTCTTGTGAAAGTTGGTCAATTTTGTTATTTCCGCACATAGTTTATTATTTGCTACCTTTACTTTCTTTTATTTATCTTGCTACTTTTTCCACTTCTTTGAATTGCAAGTTTGACTATTGATTCTCAACATTTCTTCTTTCCTAAAAAATATAATTTAAATCCATAAATTTGCCTCTAATTACAAATATTCCTTGACTTCCAGTGGGGTTATGTCCCAATAAACCCATCATAAGTTGAAAATATCTTACGTCAAAAGTGCATTTAATACACCTAAACTCCGGACATCATAGCTTAGCCTAGCTTACCTTGAACGTGCTCAGAACACTTATATTAGCCTACAGTTGGGCAAGATTATCTAACACAAAGCCTATTTTATAATATGGTGCTGAGTCTCTCATGTAATTTATTGAATACTGTACTGAAAACAAAAAGCAGAGTGGTTGTCTGCGTTCAGACCGGTTTTTTTTTTTTTTTTTAACATCTGTATTGGAGTATAATTGCTTTACAATGGCGTGTTAGGTTCTGCTTTATAACAAAGTGAATCAGCTATACATATACATATATCCCCATATCTCCTACCTCTTGTGTCTCCCTCCCACCCTCCCTATCCCACCCCTCTAGGTGGTCACAAAGCACCGAGCTGATCTCCCTGTGCTATGCAGCTGCTTCCCACTAGCTATCTATTTTACATTTGGTACTAGTGTGATGGTCGTTTACCCTTGTGATCCAGTGACTGGCTGGGAGCTGTCCAGCATCAAAAGAGAGCATCATACTAGCCCAGGAAAAGATCAAAATTCAAAATTTGAAGTGTGGTTTCTACTTAATGCATATTAGTTTCATACCATCATAAGTCAGAAAACCGTAAGTCAGGGACCTTCTGT
>NW_020841811.1:0-1592 GCF_003676395.1 Aethalodelphis obliquidens | reverse complement strand
GCGTGTGGCGACTCGTCATTCTGCTGGTCGGAGGCGGCTCGCCGCATTTGGTGCCGAAACCCGGGAACTTCGCGCCCTGCATGGAGGACCGATTCAGAACTCGACACACGGAGTGAACCGTCGGATCAAGATCCGATCTGGGTGCCATCAAGACTGACGAGAATTGTTGAAGAAAACTTCAGAGAAGATGCTGAGCTGGATGTTCCTGATGATTCTTCCCTTGCTTAGGGCAGAGAATATGACGTTCTGGGGAATTAGCCGGACCTGGCCAGTTCCCATGCCGGTTCACTCTCAGAGCAGAGTTCTTCCAATATTTTATTCCACTAGTTGTGAAATGAATACGGCCTGTACCCAGCCATTGAATTATGACTGGGCACCGTATAATGCCAGTGATTTTATTTTGAATCGAAGTCTTTGTATTAGTTGGAATTCCACAAAGGATTGTATCCTTTTGGCCAGGATAACCTTGACCACTTGGAACAATCCACTTAGAAATAATTTGGTTCCATTGAATATGTTGAATGAAGCTTTGAGCAAGATAACTCAAGGCCACACTTCAGGTTCAGGTATAGGGAATTCCAGTGAAAATGAGATGAATATTACCACTTTAGTTTTGGAACATACAGGAATAGTTCCTTTAAGAAATAATGCTTTTGATAAAACAAGTGCCAACAGGACTGTTGTCGCCCCCTATTGTGAGCCAGTCACATCAACACCCCCAGTCTTTACCCCTTGTCAGGGGGGAACTTATGCTAAGTATGAACTTAGTTCAGGCTTTCAATTTTCCCCTGATTTAAAGTCCTATATGGGAAGAAAGGAAAAAGGAAATGATACTAATGAGACAAAAGGAAATGATAGTACAAAGTGGTATTTTGAAGGATGGCCATTTTATTCTTGGTTATTAGTTAATGAGGCAGGAGTAGGCATGGATATTTCTGCTTTGGCCACTTTACAGATGCCCTGAATAGGAGTGCAGAGATTGGAGAATTCCTAAAGGGAAACTGGTCTCAAGAAGCTGAACGGATGATATTTAAGCAAAAGATTCAGATTATGCAACTGAATGCTACCAAGCTGGAACCCGTTACCTTTGGAGATTTTACCTCTTGGCTCTCTTCTGCCTTTTCCTTCTTTAAAGAGTGGGTAGGGGTGGGGATCTTTGGGCTCTGCTGTATATTTGGGATTATAATATGTCTCTGGTTGGTCTGTCGCATGCGCGTCAGGGCACATCGAGATAAGGTCCTACTCACTCAAGCGCTTTTGGCTGTTAGTGAAGGTGATTCTCCCGCAGCCTGGATCTCCGTCCTAAACAATTCGAATGGATTGCCCTTGCACGGAGAGGCCCTGTTGCCATTGCACCTCTATAGGGAATCAAAACTTATTCTGAGTCAGCCTTTGCACCCTGCAGCCCTTGTTGGCATTGCACGCAGGAAGGTGTCTCAGACATGCCAACGGAAGGCTGCCCTCGAACAGTGAGCACATCATGAGGTGAACACTTGTACGGGCTACATTCTGCTTGGTGATTCTAGTAAATAAAAAAGGGGGAGATGTAGGGCGCGGTCAGCTAACTGCCACGCAGCAGGAAGCTGAAGTAA
>NW_020841810.1:0-1593 GCF_003676395.1 Aethalodelphis obliquidens | reverse complement strand
TGCACGTTCACGGAGCTTAATCAAACGAATGCATTTACTTCCTGTGGCTCAAACGCAACAGAGGAGTTGGAAGGCATACAGTGCCCTTTGACAGTTGTTACAACGAACGTGAGTGCACAGTGTCTCGTGAAATAAATCCCTAGCACTGTTGAAGCATTCCGTTAACGCATGCTTCTTCGCTCCTATGGCACTCCGAGGTGTTACTGACGGGGGAAATCTGGACTTTTACTGGAGGCCGGCGGGGGTGGGCTCACAATTCTTTTGTCGGCGAGCTCCAGAGTGCTCTTGCTGAAGCTCCCAGCAAGGAACTGAGAGCAGCAGGCCTCACACGAGTACACTCAGACGGCTTCCGTCACGAGTAAACTCAGGCCTCTTATGTGAGGCCTTCCGGCAGCAAAGAGAAGGTGGGCGCGAGGAGTGTGCTTCAGGCAGCTTAGGACCCGCAACTGTCTCGTCTACCACGGAGGGGAATAAGGTTTGCCCAGGGTGGCCCAGTTTCAAAGCGGAGCTCACGTAGTTATCCTCAGTGGTTTCTGATTACCTCAAGGAAACACACGGGAGGAACAGGGCCCTTCCATGGAGGCCCTTTTGGGCACAGGGACCTCTGCGTGGGATCTAGTGGGTGAGTATGGCAGTACCTTAGATAGGCCTCAGTGACCAAGGCTGTCGTCTGGCTCATGCCTTAGCTGTGTTAAGTGTGGACAACGTGCTGGTCCTCAGGCTGGGCCCACAGCCTAGCTTTCGCTTCTGTGAGAGTGCTGTCCCGAGTCTCCTCCTGGAGCCAGTCGTCAGCACGGTGCCTTTTGGCACTGCAGTTCTCTTTCAGTCAAGGAGGCCGTGCGACTGGCAGAGGGAGTCTGCGCAGCACTGCCTTCGCGAGGCTCTTTGACGACTGGGGCATTCAACCCAGGCAAGCCAGAGAGCAGTACGTTGCCCTTGCTATGAATGTGAAGAGCTTTCTCCAGGGGCCTGTCTAGGCTAAGGTTCCTCAGAAGCCAGGAGCCGCCGTTCCGGCACGGAGAGAAGTCATCCTGCGAAATTGGCGAACGAGCTCCTATCCTGTGTGCCCCCAGGAGCCTCGCAGAGTTAAGGCACTCCGTGGTGGAGTATGGCCTCATGGAAACCACTGCACACCCAACTCCCCCGACGTGAAACACTGGAACTTACCTTGAGGCCTGAGGTCACCTTTCGTTCGGCCGGAGCTGAACATGTGGTGCCGTGGGAGGAGTTTCTAGAAAGGGATTGCCAGCACGGTTTTCGCTTTGAGAGAACACGCAGCCTCGGCCCACAACGACAATCCTGCCGTGCAGAGACGTCGGGCCGCTAGTGCTGTTCCGGCAGCTTTGAAGCCAAGCGCAAGGCGCCTCCAAATGGGGAGAAAGCGTACTCTCCCCTCCGCGTCCCACGTTCAAGCTGAATGACGCAGCATGTTTCTCGGAAGGCTCTGCCGAGCTATCTAGTACAAGGGAGAGAGTGCCTGCCTCTGCTGAGAAAGGTTTTGACCTGGGGGTTGCTGGACGTGAGGAAGAGCGTTCCCCAGGCCGTGCAAAGTTTAGGCTTTGGTGATTCTGGATGGTCCCAAGGGTCCAGAAT
>NW_020841809.1:0-1593 GCF_003676395.1 Aethalodelphis obliquidens | reverse complement strand
TTACTTCAGCTTCCTGCTGCGTGGCAGTTAGCTGACCGCGCCCTACATCTCCCCCTTTTTTATTTACTAGAATCACCAAGCAGAATGTAGCCCGTACAAGTGTTCACCTCATGATGTGCTCACTGTTCGAGGGCAGCCTTCCGTTGGCATGTCTGAGACACCTTCCTGCGTGCAATGCCAACAAGGGCTGCAGGGTGCAAAGGCTGACTCAGAATAAGTTTTGATTCCCTATAGAGGTGCAATGGCAACAGGGCCTCTCCGCGCAAGGGCAATCCATTCGAATTGTTTAGGACGGAGATCCAGGCTGCGGGAGAATCACCTTCACTAACAGCCAAAAGTGCTTGAGTGAGTAGGACCTTATCTCGATGTGCCCTGACGCGCATGCGACAGACCAACCAGAGACATATTATAATCCCAAATATACAGCAGAGCCCAAAGATCCCCACCCCTACCCACTCTTTAAAGAAGGAAAAGGCAGAAGAGAGCCAAGAGGTAAAATCTCCAAAGGTAACGGGTTCCAGCTTGGTAGCATTCAGTTGCATAATCTGAATCTTTTGCTTAAATATCATCCGTTCAGCTTCTTGAGACCAGTTTCCCTTTAGGAATTCTCCAATCTCTGCACTCCTATTCAGGGCATCTGTAAAGTGGCCAAAGCAGAAATATCCATGCCTACTCCTGCCTCATTAACTAATAACCAAGAATAAAATGGCCATCCTTCAAAATACCACTTTGTACTATCATTTCCTTTTGTCTCATTAGTATCATTTCCTTTTTCCTTTCTTCCCATATAGGACTTTAAATCAGGGGAAAATTGAAAGCCTGAACTAAGTTCATACTTAGCATAAGTTCCCCCCTGACAAGGGGTAAAGACTGGGGGTGTTGATGTGACTGGCTCACAATAGGGGGCGACAACAGTCCTGTTGGCACTTGTTTTATCAGAAGCATTATTTCTTAAAGGAACTATCCCTGTATGTTCCAAAACTAAAGTGGTAATATTCATCTCATTTTCACTGGAATTCCCTATACCTGAACCTGAAGTGTGGCCTTGAGTTATCTTGCTCAAAGCTTCATTCAACATATTCAATGGAACCAAATTATTTCTAAGTGGATTGTTCCAAGTGGTCAAGGTTATCCTGGCCAAAAGGATACAATCCTTTGTGGAATTCCAACTAATACAAAGACTTCGATTCAAAATAAAATCACTGGCATTATACGGTGCCCAGTCATAATTCAATGGCTGGGTACAGGCCGTATTCATTTCACAACTAGTGGAATAAAATATTGGAAGAACTCTGCTCTGAGAGTGAACCGGCATGGGAACTGGCCAGGTCCGGCTAATTCCCCAGAACGTCATATTCTCTGCCCTAAGCAAGGGAAGAATCATCAGGAACATCCAGCTCAGCATCTTCTCTGAAGTTTTCTTCAACAATTCTCGTCAGTCTTGATGGCACCCAGATCGGATCTTGATCCGACGGTTCACTCCGTGTGTCGAGTTCTGAATCGGTCCTCCATGCAGGGCGCGAAGTTCCCGGGTTTCGGCACCAAATGCGGCGAGCCGCCTCCGACCAGCAGAATGACGAGTCGCCACACGCA
>NW_020841808.1:0-1593 GCF_003676395.1 Aethalodelphis obliquidens | reverse complement strand
TTACTTCAGCTTCCTGCTGCGTGGCAGTTAGCTGACCGCGCCCTACATCTCCCCCTTTTTTATTTACTAGAATCACCAAGCAGAATGTAGCCCGTACAAGTGTTCACCTCATGATGTGCTCACTGTTCGAGGGCAGCCTTCCGTTGGCATGTCTGAGACACCTTCCTGCGTGCAATGCCAACAAGGGCTGCAGGGTGCAAAGGCTGACTCAGAATAAGTTTTGATTCCCTATAGAGGTGCAATGGCAACAGGGCCTCTCCGCGCAAGGGCAATCCATTCGAATTGTTTAGGACGGAGATCCAGGCTGCGGGAGAATCACCTTCACTAACAGCCAAAAGTGCTTGAGTGAGTAGGACCTTATCTCGATGTGCCCTGACGCGCATGCGACAGACCAACCAGAGACATATTATAATCCCAAATATACAGCAGAGCCCAAAGATCCCCACCCCTACCCACTCTTTAAAGAAGGAAAAGGCAGAAGAGAGCCAAGAGGTAAAATCTCCAAAGGTAACGGGTTCCAGCTTGGTAGCATTCAGTTGCATAATCTGAATCTTTTGCTTAAATATCATCCGTTCAGCTTCTTGAGACCAGTTTCCCTTTAGGAATTCTCCAATCTCTGCACTCCTATTCAGGGCATCTGTAAAGTGGCCAAAGCAGAAATATCCATGCCTACTCCTGCCTCATTAACTAATAACCAAGAATAAAATGGCCATCCTTCAAAATACCACTTTGTACTATCATTTCCTTTTGTCTCATTAGTATCATTTCCTTTTTCCTTTCTTCCCATATAGGACTTTAAATCAGGGGAAAATTGAAAGCCTGAACTAAGTTCATACTTAGCATAAGTTCCCCCCTGACAAGGGGTAAAGACTGGGGGTGTTGATGTGACTGGCTCACAATAGGGGGCGACAACAGTCCTGTTGGCACTTGTTTTATCAGAAGCATTATTTCTTAAAGGAACTATCCCTGTATGTTCCAAAACTAAAGTGGTAATATTCATCTCATTTTCACTGGAATTCCCTATACCTGAACCTGAAGTGTGGCCTTGAGTTATCTTGCTCAAAGCTTCATTCAACATATTCAATGGAACCAAATTATTTCTAAGTGGATTGTTCCAAGTGGTCAAGGTTATCCTGGCCAAAAGGATACAATCCTTTGTGGAATTCCAACTAATACAAAGACTTCGATTCAAAATAAAATCACTGGCATTATACGGTGCCCAGTCATAATTCAATGGCTGGGTACAGGCCGTATTCATTTCACAACTAGTGGAATAAAATATTGGAAGAACTCTGCTCTGAGAGTGAACCGGCATGGGAACTGGCCAGGTCCGGCTAATTCCCCAGAACGTCATATTCTCTGCCCTAAGCAAGGGAAGAATCATCAGGAACATCCAGCTCAGCATCTTCTCTGAAGTTTTCTTCAACAATTCTCGTCAGTCTTGATGGCACCCAGATCGGATCTTGATCCGACGGTTCACTCCGTGTGTCGAGTTCTGAATCGGTCCTCCATGCAGGGCGCGAAGTTCCCGGGTTTCGGCACCAAATGCGGCGAGCCGCCTCCGACCAGCAGAATGACGAGTCGCCACACGCA
>NW_020841807.1:0-1593 GCF_003676395.1 Aethalodelphis obliquidens | reverse complement strand
TTACTTCAGCTTCCTGCTGCGTGGCAGTTAGCTGACCGCGCCCTACATCTCCCCCTTTTTTATTTACTAGAATCACCAAGCAGAATGTAGCCCGTACAAGTGTTCACCTCATGATGTGCTCACTGTTCGAGGGCAGCCTTCCGTTGGCATGTCTGAGACACCTTCCTGCGTGCAATGCCAACAAGGGCTGCAGGGTGCAAAGGCTGACTCAGAATAAGTTTTGATTCCCTATAGAGGTGCAATGGCAACAGGGCCTCTCCGCGCAAGGGCAATCCATTCGAATTGTTTAGGACGGAGATCCAGGCTGCGGGAGAATCACCTTCACTAACAGCCAAAAGTGCTTGAGTGAGTAGGACCTTATCTCGATGTGCCCTGACGCGCATGCGACAGACCAACCAGAGACATATTATAATCCCAAATATACAGCAGAGCCCAAAGATCCCCACCCCTACCCACTCTTTAAAGAAGGAAAAGGCAGAAGAGAGCCAAGAGGTAAAATCTCCAAAGGTAACGGGTTCCAGCTTGGTAGCATTCAGTTGCATAATCTGAATCTTTTGCTTAAATATCATCCGTTCAGCTTCTTGAGACCAGTTTCCCTTTAGGAATTCTCCAATCTCTGCACTCCTATTCAGGGCATCTGTAAAGTGGCCAAAGCAGAAATATCCATGCCTACTCCTGCCTCATTAACTAATAACCAAGAATAAAATGGCCATCCTTCAAAATACCACTTTGTACTATCATTTCCTTTTGTCTCATTAGTATCATTTCCTTTTTCCTTTCTTCCCATATAGGACTTTAAATCAGGGGAAAATTGAAAGCCTGAACTAAGTTCATACTTAGCATAAGTTCCCCCCTGACAAGGGGTAAAGACTGGGGGTGTTGATGTGACTGGCTCACAATAGGGGGCGACAACAGTCCTGTTGGCACTTGTTTTATCAGAAGCATTATTTCTTAAAGGAACTATCCCTGTATGTTCCAAAACTAAAGTGGTAATATTCATCTCATTTTCACTGGAATTCCCTATACCTGAACCTGAAGTGTGGCCTTGAGTTATCTTGCTCAAAGCTTCATTCAACATATTCAATGGAACCAAATTATTTCTAAGTGGATTGTTCCAAGTGGTCAAGGTTATCCTGGCCAAAAGGATACAATCCTTTGTGGAATTCCAACTAATACAAAGACTTCGATTCAAAATAAAATCACTGGCATTATACGGTGCCCAGTCATAATTCAATGGCTGGGTACAGGCCGTATTCATTTCACAACTAGTGGAATAAAATATTGGAAGAACTCTGCTCTGAGAGTGAACCGGCATGGGAACTGGCCAGGTCCGGCTAATTCCCCAGAACGTCATATTCTCTGCCCTAAGCAAGGGAAGAATCATCAGGAACATCCAGCTCAGCATCTTCTCTGAAGTTTTCTTCAACAATTCTCGTCAGTCTTGATGGCACCCAGATCGGATCTTGATCCGACGGTTCACTCCGTGTGTCGAGTTCTGAATCGGTCCTCCATGCAGGGCGCGAAGTTCCCGGGTTTCGGCACCAAATGCGGCGAGCCGCCTCCGACCAGCAGAATGACGAGTCGCCACACGCA
>NW_020841806.1:0-1593 GCF_003676395.1 Aethalodelphis obliquidens | reverse complement strand
TTACTTCAGCTTCCTGCTGCGTGGCAGTTAGCTGACCGCGCCCTACATCTCCCCCTTTTTTATTTACTAGAATCACCAAGCAGAATGTAGCCCGTACAAGTGTTCACCTCATGATGTGCTCACTGTTCGAGGGCAGCCTTCCGTTGGCATGTCTGAGACACCTTCCTGCGTGCAATGCCAACAAGGGCTGCAGGGTGCAAAGGCTGACTCAGAATAAGTTTTGATTCCCTATAGAGGTGCAATGGCAACAGGGCCTCTCCGCGCAAGGGCAATCCATTCGAATTGTTTAGGACGGAGATCCAGGCTGCGGGAGAATCACCTTCACTAACAGCCAAAAGTGCTTGAGTGAGTAGGACCTTATCTCGATGTGCCCTGACGCGCATGCGACAGACCAACCAGAGACATATTATAATCCCAAATATACAGCAGAGCCCAAAGATCCCCACCCCTACCCACTCTTTAAAGAAGGAAAAGGCAGAAGAGAGCCAAGAGGTAAAATCTCCAAAGGTAACGGGTTCCAGCTTGGTAGCATTCAGTTGCATAATCTGAATCTTTTGCTTAAATATCATCCGTTCAGCTTCTTGAGACCAGTTTCCCTTTAGGAATTCTCCAATCTCTGCACTCCTATTCAGGGCATCTGTAAAGTGGCCAAAGCAGAAATATCCATGCCTACTCCTGCCTCATTAACTAATAACCAAGAATAAAATGGCCATCCTTCAAAATACCACTTTGTACTATCATTTCCTTTTGTCTCATTAGTATCATTTCCTTTTTCCTTTCTTCCCATATAGGACTTTAAATCAGGGGAAAATTGAAAGCCTGAACTAAGTTCATACTTAGCATAAGTTCCCCCCTGACAAGGGGTAAAGACTGGGGGTGTTGATGTGACTGGCTCACAATAGGGGGCGACAACAGTCCTGTTGGCACTTGTTTTATCAGAAGCATTATTTCTTAAAGGAACTATCCCTGTATGTTCCAAAACTAAAGTGGTAATATTCATCTCATTTTCACTGGAATTCCCTATACCTGAACCTGAAGTGTGGCCTTGAGTTATCTTGCTCAAAGCTTCATTCAACATATTCAATGGAACCAAATTATTTCTAAGTGGATTGTTCCAAGTGGTCAAGGTTATCCTGGCCAAAAGGATACAATCCTTTGTGGAATTCCAACTAATACAAAGACTTCGATTCAAAATAAAATCACTGGCATTATACGGTGCCCAGTCATAATTCAATGGCTGGGTACAGGCCGTATTCATTTCACAACTAGTGGAATAAAATATTGGAAGAACTCTGCTCTGAGAGTGAACCGGCATGGGAACTGGCCAGGTCCGGCTAATTCCCCAGAACGTCATATTCTCTGCCCTAAGCAAGGGAAGAATCATCAGGAACATCCAGCTCAGCATCTTCTCTGAAGTTTTCTTCAACAATTCTCGTCAGTCTTGATGGCACCCAGATCGGATCTTGATCCGACGGTTCACTCCGTGTGTCGAGTTCTGAATCGGTCCTCCATGCAGGGCGCGAAGTTCCCGGGTTTCGGCACCAAATGCGGCGAGCCGCCTCCGACCAGCAGAATGACGAGTCGCCACACGCA
>NW_020841805.1:0-1593 GCF_003676395.1 Aethalodelphis obliquidens | reverse complement strand
CTCATGTCCTTTTGTGTCTCTGTTTCCATATGTCTCTATCTCATTCAGTCTCAGACTCTGCCTCTGTCACTGGTGGTCTGTCTCTGCCCTCTCTGCTCCTCTGTCCTCATCTCAGACTGTCTCTGGCAGTCTGGCTTTATCCCTATTTGTCTGTCTGTCCGTCCGTCTCTGGCAGTTTCTCTGTCTCTTCGTGTCCGTCTCTGTCTCTCTTCCCGTCTCCCCAGCTCTCTGCATCTCTGTCCATCTCTCTTCCCATTCCTCCCATAGCACGCCCCCACCCCCGCCTTTCATGGGAGCCTCACCCTTACTCCTCCTTTCCCTGCCCCCCTGTGTCCACAGCGACCCCAACCAGCCGGTGCCACAGGACACCAAGTTTATCCACACCAAGCCCAACCGCTTCGAGGAGGTGGTGTGGAGCAAGTTCAACAGCAAGGAGAAGCAGTACCTGCACATCGGCTTGAAGCCGCGCGTGCGCGCCAACTACCGCGCCAACAAGGTGGCCTTCTGGCTGAAGCTCGTGCCGCACCTGCACAACCTGCACACGGAGCTCTTCACCACCACCACGCGCCTCCCTCCCTACGCCACGCGCTGGCCTCCGCGCCCGCCCCCTGGTGCCCCGGGCACTCGCCGCCCGCCGCCTCCGGCCACCCTGCCGCCCGAGCCCGAGCCCGAGCCGGGCCCCCGGGCCTACGACCGCTTCCCCGGGGACTCCCGAGACTACTCCACGGAGCTCAGCGTCACCGTGGCCGTGGGCGCCTCCCTCCTCTTCCTCAACATCCTTGCCTTCGCCGCCCTCTACTACAAGCGGGACCGGCGGCAGGAGCTGCGGTGCAGGCGGCTCAGCCCCCCCGGCGGCTCGGGCTCCGGCGTGCCCGGCGGGGGCCCCCTGCTCCCTGCGGCCGGCCGTGAGCTGCCACCCGAGGAGGAGCTGGTGTCGCTGCAGCTGAAGCGGGGCGGGGGCGTCGGGGCGGACCCTGCGGAGGCCCTGCGCCCCGCCTGCCCGCCCGACTACACCCTGGCCCTGCGCCGGGCGCCGGACGATGTGCCTCTCTTGGCCCCCGGGGCCCTGACCCTGCTGCCCAGCGGCCTGGGGCCACCCCCTCCCCCGCCGCCCCCCTCCCTCCATCCCTTTGGGCCCTTCCCCCCACCTCCCCCCACCGCTACCAGCCACAACAACACGCTCCCCCATCCCCACTCCACCACTCGGGTATAGGGGGCGGCTCGGGGAGGCCCCCCTCCCCGGCCCTCCTGGCCCACTCAGAAGGCAGGGAGGAGGACTTGGCGACAGGCTTTTGTCGTGTGGAGCTGTCACACGTCGAGGAGCTTTAGGTGGACGTGGGGTTCCTCGCCGGGATGTGTGTGCTTCTCCCGCGTGGAGTGGCCCGTTCTCTTCTCCGGACTTGGGCCTTTGAACAACTGGGGGGGTGTTTTTTCCCCTCCGTCGTCTGGACACCCGTCTTCGGTGTGTGGAGACGTGGAAGTATTTTCCCACGTGGAGGTGTGCTTTCTCACGAGGGGGTGAGAAACCATGTGCAGGGTGAGGTTTTTTTTTTGCCGCCCTGGACACATGTTGGCTCCCTCAAAGAATTTCTG
>NW_020841804.1:0-1594 GCF_003676395.1 Aethalodelphis obliquidens | reverse complement strand
ATATGGTGGGTGTTTTTGATATATGTATTTAATAGGTATTTGTACACGTATGTTAACCTTAATCTTAATTTTCCATACCACCCACCTTTCCATTTAGATAAGAATAGTTTGTTTTCTAAGTCTGTGAGTTTCTTTCCTGTGAAAATACTCTCATTTGTGTCAGTTGTTAGATAACGCCTATAAGTGATATCATACTATATGTCTGTTGCTTTCCGACTTACCTCATGTTCTGTGATTATCTCTAGACTCATCTATGGTACCTCAAAGAGCAGTGTTTCACTGTTTTCCATTGCTAATATTCCATTGTGTACATGGACCAATTCTTAATCCATTCATCCATTGATGGACATTTTAGTTGCTTTCGTGTCTTGGGTATTGTGAAAACTCCTGCGGTGAAGCTGTTGCAGACTGTGCCTCCTCGACTCTGGTCTTCTTAGGTAAGAGGCTCAGCAGTGGGCCTGCTGAATGGAATGCTGGCTCAATTTTTACTTTTAAACGCAGCTCCTTTCTGTTCTCATTATTGGCTCTTACCACTTTACATCTCACCAGCAGCTGGAGGGTACACGGTTCCCTAAAACCCCTTCAGCATTTATTGTTTGTAGACTTTTGATTGATGGTAGTTGACTTGCGTGAGTTGAAACCTTTTTGTAGGCTAGATTTGCATGAGTCTAATAATTCCTGATGTTGAGCTTTTATCCATTTTCCTTTTTTAAAAAAAAAAATAGTGAGTAAAACTTACCTCTTCATACTATCTGCTTGAAAAATTTGCCAGTTTTGAATTATTTTGGCCGTTCCATACCTCTGCATAATTTTTGAGGACAGTTGTCCTTTACTGTCCTGAGTCCTTGTGAATGTTAAGTGACCGTTTGCTGTGGTTTGAAAGCCGTTCTTGCGGGAAACGGCCACAAGGCGCCAGCCTTTCTACATTTCCAACTCTGGGTTTTTGGGCAACAGAGCTTTCCTGGAAATCGTGTCTGTAGGCTGCAAATTAGAGTGGAATGTGCCAGGGCAAACCCCCAAGAGCTAATATCTCCTTACTTCTTGTTTGTTTTTTAAAGTTAATTTTTATTATTTATCAGAGAATATTTGAGAAAAATGTGTGTGTTCTAGGTGTACAGAATCTGGTTCATTATACCTATGTATCGATCTATTCACCTTTGGATCCTTTCCCGTGTAGGTTATTACAGAGTGTTGAGTAGACCTCTCTTGGTATTCCATAGGTATTTTTTCATTATATATTTCATATATATTAGTACGTGTCTGTAAACCACCATATCCTAGTTTATACATTCCTTACACTTTTCCATTTGGTTAAACGTAATTTGGTTTTCTGAATCTATGAGTGTCCTTCTCTTGGAAATTATTTCATGGGTATCAATTTTTATGTAACACCTATAAGTGATGTAACAAGATATCTGTCTTTCGGTATCTTTCTTATTTCAAGTTGGGTGATTATCTCTAGATCCTTCTATGGTGGTGCCAATGGCAATGTTCCATGCTTTTCCATGGCTAATATTCCATTGTGTACATGGACGACTTCTTCTTGGTGCCTATTTCTGTTGACGGACATTTTGGTTTCTTCCAGCTCTTGGCT
>NW_020841803.1:0-1594 GCF_003676395.1 Aethalodelphis obliquidens | reverse complement strand
TTACTTCAGCTTCCTGCTGCGTGGCAGTTAGCTGACCGCGCCCTACATCTCCCCCTTTTTTATTTACTACAATCACCAAGCAGAATGTAGCCCGTACAAGTGTTCACCTCATGATGTGCTCACTGTTCGAGGGCAGCCTTCCGTTGGCATGTCTGAGACACCTTCCTGCGTGCAATGCCAACAAGGGCTGCAGGGTGCAAAGGCTGACTCAGAATAAGTTTTGATTCCCTATAGAGGTGCAATGGCAACAGGGCCTCTCCGTGCAAGGGCAATCCATTCGAATTGTTTAGGACGGAGATCCAGGCTGCGGGAGAATCACCTTCACTAACAGCCAAAAGTGCTTGAGTGAGTAGGACCTTATCTCGATGTGCCCTGACGCGCATGCGACAGACCAACCAGAGACATATTATAATCCCAAATATACAGCAGAGCCCAAAGATCCCCACCCCTACCCACTCTTTAAAGAAGGAAAAGGCAGAAGAGAGCCAAGAGGTAAAATCTCCAAAGGTAACGGGTTCCAGCTTGGTAGCATTCAGTTGCATAATCTGAATCTTTTGCTTAAATATCATCCGTTCAGCTTCTTGAGACCAGTTTCCCTTTAGAAATTCTCCAATCTCTGCACTCCTATTCAGGGCATCTGTAAAGTGGCCAAAGCAGAAATATCCATGCCTACTCCTGCCTCATTAACTAATAACCAAGAATAAAATGGCCATCCTTCAAAATACCACTTTGTACTATCATTTCCTTTTGTCTCATTAGTATCATTTCCTTTTTCCTTTCTTCCCATATAGGACTTTAAATCAGGGGAAAATTGAAAGCCTGAACTAAGTTCATACTTAGCATAAGTTCCCCCCTGACAAGGGGTAAAGACTGGGGGTGTTGATGTGACTGGCTCACAATAGGGGGCGACAACAGTCCTGTTGGCACTTGTTTTTATCAGAAGCATTATTTCTTAAAGGAACTATCCCTGTATGTTCCAAAACTAAAGTGGTAATATTCATCTCATTTTCACTGGAATTCCCTATACCTGAACCTGAAGTGTGGCCTTGAGTTATCTTGCTCAAAGCTTCATTCAACATATTCAATGGAACCAAATTATTTCTAAGTGGATTGTTCCAAGTGGTCAAGGTTATCCTGGCCAAAAGGATACAATCCTTTGTGGAATTCCAACTAATACAAAGACTTCGATTCAAAATAAAATCACTGGCATTATACGGTGCCCAGTCATAATTCAATGGCTGGGTACAGGCCGTATTCATTTCACAACTAGTGGAATAAAATATTGGAAGAACTCTGCTCTGAGAGTGAACCGGCATGGGAACTGGCCAGGTCCGGCTAATTCCCCAGAACGTCATATTCTCTGCCCTAAGCAAGGGAAGAATCATCAGGAACATCCAGCTCAGCATCTTCTCTGAAGTTTTCTTCAACAATTCTCGTCAGTCTTGATGGCACCCAGATCGGATCTTGATCCGACGGTTCACTCCGTGTGTCGAGTTCTGAATCGGTCCTCCATGCAGGGCGCGAAGTTCCCGGGTTTCGGCACCAAATGCGGCGAGCCGCCTCCGACCAGCAGAATGACGAGTCGCCACACGCA
>NW_020841802.1:0-1594 GCF_003676395.1 Aethalodelphis obliquidens | reverse complement strand
TTACTTCAGCTTCCTGCTGCGTGGCAGTTAGCTGACCGCGCCCTACATCTCCCCCTTTTTTATTTACTACAATCACCAAGCAGAATGTAGCCCGTACAAGTGTTCACCTCATGATGTGCTCACTGTTCGAGGGCAGCCTTCCGTTGGCATGTCTGAGACACCTTCCTGCGTGCAATGCCAACAAGGGCTGCAGGGTGCAAAGGCTGACTCAGAATAAGTTTTGATTCCCTATAGAGGTGCAATGGCAACAGGGCCTCTCCGTGCAAGGGCAATCCATTCGAATTGTTTAGGACGGAGATCCAGGCTGCGGGAGAATCACCTTCACTAACAGCCAAAAGTGCTTGAGTGAGTAGGACCTTATCTCGATGTGCCCTGACGCGCATGCGACAGACCAACCAGAGACATATTATAATCCCAAATATACAGCAGAGCCCAAAGATCCCCACCCCTACCCACTCTTTAAAGAAGGAAAAGGCAGAAGAGAGCCAAGAGGTAAAATCTCCAAAGGTAACGGGTTCCAGCTTGGTAGCATTCAGTTGCATAATCTGAATCTTTTGCTTAAATATCATCCGTTCAGCTTCTTGAGACCAGTTTCCCTTTAGAAATTCTCCAATCTCTGCACTCCTATTCAGGGCATCTGTAAAGTGGCCAAAGCAGAAATATCCATGCCTACTCCTGCCTCATTAACTAATAACCAAGAATAAAATGGCCATCCTTCAAAATACCACTTTGTACTATCATTTCCTTTTGTCTCATTAGTATCATTTCCTTTTTCCTTTCTTCCCATATAGGACTTTAAATCAGGGGAAAATTGAAAGCCTGAACTAAGTTCATACTTAGCATAAGTTCCCCCCTGACAAGGGGTAAAGACTGGGGGTGTTGATGTGACTGGCTCACAATAGGGGGCGACAACAGTCCTGTTGGCACTTGTTTTTATCAGAAGCATTATTTCTTAAAGGAACTATCCCTGTATGTTCCAAAACTAAAGTGGTAATATTCATCTCATTTTCACTGGAATTCCCTATACCTGAACCTGAAGTGTGGCCTTGAGTTATCTTGCTCAAAGCTTCATTCAACATATTCAATGGAACCAAATTATTTCTAAGTGGATTGTTCCAAGTGGTCAAGGTTATCCTGGCCAAAAGGATACAATCCTTTGTGGAATTCCAACTAATACAAAGACTTCGATTCAAAATAAAATCACTGGCATTATACGGTGCCCAGTCATAATTCAATGGCTGGGTACAGGCCGTATTCATTTCACAACTAGTGGAATAAAATATTGGAAGAACTCTGCTCTGAGAGTGAACCGGCATGGGAACTGGCCAGGTCCGGCTAATTCCCCAGAACGTCATATTCTCTGCCCTAAGCAAGGGAAGAATCATCAGGAACATCCAGCTCAGCATCTTCTCTGAAGTTTTCTTCAACAATTCTCGTCAGTCTTGATGGCACCCAGATCGGATCTTGATCCGACGGTTCACTCCGTGTGTCGAGTTCTGAATCGGTCCTCCATGCAGGGCGCGAAGTTCCCGGGTTTCGGCACCAAATGCGGCGAGCCGCCTCCGACCAGCAGAATGACGAGTCGCCACACGCA
>NW_020841801.1:0-1595 GCF_003676395.1 Aethalodelphis obliquidens | reverse complement strand
GTTACTTTGATGTGCATTCAGACACTCTCCTGGCCTCTAGGGCCAGCGCAATGCCTAGGACATCCACTCGTATTCTTTCTGTGATGCTCAGTTCTACTGTTGTGTTCCTCACCACAGCCCCAGGCTTACATGTTAACTTTTCTTTTAATTAATAGACTTTATTTTTGCAGAGTACTTCGCAACAAAATTAAGTGGAAAATACAGGGGATTCCAACATACTCAGTCCCATGCTCCTCCACCAGCATCCACACCAGAAGGGAACATTTGTTACAGTCGAAGAACCTGCACTGACACCTCATTATCACCCAGAGTCCTTAGTTTAATTTATTCACTCTTGGTGTTGTACAGTCTATGGATTTGACCAATGTATAATGACATGTATCTACACTTATAATACCATACAGAATAGATTCATTGCCTAAAAATCCTCTGTGCTCTGCCTAATCATCCCCCCCTCCCCCTCCCGACAACCACTGATCATTTTACTGCTTCCATAGTTTTCTCTTTTCCAGATGACTTCTTTCTCGTAGTAATATGCCTTTAAGTTTCCTCCACGTTTAGTGGTTTTATAGCTCATTTCCTTGTATTGGTGAATAATATTCCATTGTGTTTTGTATGACCCTTTATTTATCCACTCACGTGCTGAAGGACATCTATGTTGCTTCCAATTTTTCTGCAATTATGAATACAACTACTATAAACATTTGTGTGCAGGTTTTGGTGTGGATGTAAGTTTTCAGCTCATCTGAGGAAATAGCAAAGAGTGCGACTGCTGGATTGTATGGTGGGACTATATTTAATTTTGTAAGAAACTGCAAATTTTTAGGTTTTTTTATTTTTATTTTTTTTGTGATATGTGGGCCTCTCACTGCTATGGCCTCTCCCGTTGCGGAGCACAGGCTCCGGACGTGCAGGCTCAGTGGCCATGGCTCACGGGCCCAGCCGCTCTGCGGCGTGTAGGATCTTCCCGGACCGGGATTCGAACCTGTGTCCCCTGCATCAGCAGGCGGGCTCTCAACCAGTGCGCCAGCAGGGAAGCCCTGCTAATTATTTTTACTGGTAGAAAACTGATTTTTTTTTTTTTTTTTTTTTTTTTTTTTTTTTTTTTTTTTTTTTTTTTTTTTGCTCATGATCTACCGCATGTTTGCACAAAAGGTCACACATACCCATTTACAAATTCCACTCCTTGTCGTATTTGTCCTTGTTGCAGTGTTACAAAGACAAGGTAAAGATTTCACAATCAGTCAAGAGCCAGAGGACCCAGCCTTTATTCAGACTCCTACCCCAGCTTGTTTAGTAGTCTTTCAACAAATCAGGTTTCGATGGCTCTCCATTTGTCAGTTTATGCAAAATGAGCTCTTAACCACATTGCACCTCTGTTAGAGTTTGCACATAACAAGTTCAGATCAGGACAAACATAATTTGTGCTAAATAAATATTACCTATTAGCATTATTACTTAGGAGCCCAAAGTTGTAAGATGGACATTAGCACCTGTACTTAAGCATAACTCGTAGAAGTTGGAATTCGGGTCTTGGGACTCCTCTAAGATTTGTATAAAGGGTCAGTTATGGATCTGTCTGACTACCTGGCCAC
>NW_020841800.1:0-1595 GCF_003676395.1 Aethalodelphis obliquidens | reverse complement strand
AAACAGAAAGATAGATCAATGGAACAGGATAGAAAGCCCAGAGATAAACCCACGCACATATGGTCACCTTATCTTTGATAAAGGAGGCAGGAATGTACAGTGGAGAAAGGACAGCCTCTTCAATAAGTGGTGCTGGGAAAACTGGACAGCTACATGTAAGAGATTAGATCACTCCCTAACACCATACACAAAAATAAGCTCAAAATGGATTAAAGACCTAAATGTAAGGCCAGAAACTATCAAACTCTTAGAGGAAAACATAGGCAGAACACTCTATGACATAAATCACAGCAAGATCCTTTTTGACCCACCTCCTAGAGAAATGGAAATAAAAACAAAAATAAACAAATGGGACCTAATGAGACTTCAAAGCTTTTGCACAGCAGAGGAAACCATAAACAAGACCAAAAGACAACCCTCAGAATGGGAGAAAATATTTGCAAATGAAGCAACTGACAAAGGATTAATCTCCAAAATTTATAAGCAGCTCATGCAGCTCAACGACAAAAAAACAAACAACCCAATCTAAACATGGGCAGAAGACCTAAATAGACATTTCTCCAAAGAAGATATACAGACTCCAACAAACACATGAAAGAATGCTCAACTTCATTAATCATTAGAGAAATGCAAATCAAAATTACAATGAGATATCATCTCACACCAGTCAGAATGGCCATCATCAAAAAATCTAGAAACAGGGCTTCTCTGGTGGCGCAGTGGTTGAGAGTCCGCCTGCCGATGCAGGGGACACGGATTCGTGCCCTGGTCCGGGAAGATCCCACATGCCGTGGAGCGGCTAGGCCCGTGAGCCATGGCCGCTGAGTCTGCGCGTCCGGAGCCTGTGCTCCACAACAGGAGAGGCCACAACAATGAGAGGCCCATGTACCTCAAAAAAGAAAAAAAAAAAAGAAAAAGAAAAAAATCTAGAAACAATAAATGCTGGAGAGGATGTGGAGAAAAGGGAACCCTCTTGCACTGTTGGTGGGAATGCAAACTGTTACAGCCACTGTGGAGAACAGTATGGGGTTCCTTAAAAAACTACAAATAGAACTACCATATGACCCAGCAATCCCACTACTGGGCATATACCCTGAGAAAACCATAATTCAAAAAGAGTCATGTACCAAAATGTTCATTGCAGCTCTATTTACAATAGCCCAGAGATGGAAACAACCTAAGTGTCCATCATCGGATGAGTGGATAAAGAAGATGTGGCACATATATACAATGGAATATTACTCAGCCATTAAAAGAAACGAAATTGAGCTATTTGTAATTAGGTGGATAGAGCTAGAGTATGTCATACAGAGTGAAGTAAGTCAGAAAGAGAAAGACAAATACCATATGCTAACACATATATATGGAATTTAAGGAAAAAAATGTCATGAAGAGCCCAGGGGTAAGACAGGAATAAAGACACAGACCTACTAGAGAATGGACTTGAGAATATGCGGAGGGGGAAGAGTAAGCTGTGACAAAGCGAGAGAGAGGCATGGATATATATACACTACCAAACGTAAGGTAGATAGCTAGTGGGAAGCAGCCACATAGCACAGGGAGATCCGCTCAGTGCTTTGTGACCGCCTGGAGGG
>NW_020841799.1:0-1595 GCF_003676395.1 Aethalodelphis obliquidens | reverse complement strand
AAACAGAAAGATAGATCAATGGAACAGGATAGAAAGCCCAGAGATAAACCCACGCACATATGGTCACCTTATCTTTGATAAAGGAGGCAGGAATGTACAGTGGAGAAAGGACAGCCTCTTCAATAAGTGGTGCTGGGAAAACTGGACAGCTACATGTAAGAGATTAGATCACTCCCTAACACCATACACAAAAATAAGCTCAAAATGGATTAAAGACCTAAATGTAAGGCCAGAAACTATCAAACTCTTAGAGGAAAACATAGGCAGAACACTCTATGACATAAATCACAGCAAGATCCTTTTTGACCCACCTCCTAGAGAAATGGAAATAAAAACAAAAATAAACAAATGGGACCTAATGAGACTTCAAAGCTTTTGCACAGCAGAGGAAACCATAAACAAGACCAAAAGACAACCCTCAGAATGGGAGAAAATATTTGCAAATGAAGCAACTGACAAAGGATTAATCTCCAAAATTTATAAGCAGCTCATGCAGCTCAACGACAAAAAAACAAACAACCCAATCTAAACATGGGCAGAAGACCTAAATAGACATTTCTCCAAAGAAGATATACAGACTCCAACAAACACATGAAAGAATGCTCAACTTCATTAATCATTAGAGAAATGCAAATCAAAATTACAATGAGATATCATCTCACACCAGTCAGAATGGCCATCATCAAAAAATCTAGAAACAGGGCTTCTCTGGTGGCGCAGTGGTTGAGAGTCCGCCTGCCGATGCAGGGGACACGGATTCGTGCCCTGGTCCGGGAAGATCCCACATGCCGTGGAGCGGCTAGGCCCGTGAGCCATGGCCGCTGAGTCTGCGCGTCCGGAGCCTGTGCTCCACAACAGGAGAGGCCACAACAATGAGAGGCCCACGTACCTCAAAAAAGAAAAAAAAAAAAGAAAAAGAAAAAAATCTAGAAACAATAAATGCTGGAGAGGATGTGGAGAAAAGGGAACCCTCTTGCACTGTTGGTGGGAATGCAAACTGTTACAGCCACTGTGGAGAACAGTATGGGGTTCCTTAAAAAACTACAAATAGAACTACCATATGACCCAGCAATCCCACTACTGGGCATATACCCTGAGAAAACCATAATTCAAAAAGAGTCATGTACCAAAATGTTCATTGCAGCTCTATTTACAATAGCCCAGAGATGGAAACAACCTAAGTGTCCATCATCGGATGAGTGGATAAAGAAGATGTGGCACATATATACAATGGAATATTACTCAGCCATTAAAAGAAACGAAATTGAGCTATTTGTAATTAGGTGGATAGAGCTAGAGTATGTCATACAGAGTGAAGTAAGTCAGAAAGAGAAAGACAAATACCATATGCTAACACATATATATGGAATTTAAGGAAAAAAATGTCATGAAGAGCCCAGGGGTAAGACAGGAATAAAGACACAGACCTACTAGAGAATGGACTTGAGAATATGCGGAGGGGGAAGAGTAAGCTGTGACAAAGCGAGAGAGAGGCATGGATATATATACACTACCAAACGTAAGGTAGATAGCTAGTGGGAAGCAGCCACATAGCACAGGGAGATCCGCTCAGTGCTTTGTGACCGCCTGGAGGG
>NW_020841798.1:0-1596 GCF_003676395.1 Aethalodelphis obliquidens | reverse complement strand
CTTATTTTCTCTTTTGTATCAATCTAAATTTACTTTTCATAAGTTAATTATTTTAGTCTAGCAAAAGTTTCACACAGGAAAATTGTTAAGGTCTGAGTATTCTATTACCTTTAAAAGCACTGGAAACTTTGAAATTATTTCTTTCAGAATTTTCATATAGCACTGAAAGGCGGGGGGGAGGTAGCAAAATGAAGGGAAATAGATAGTAGTAGTCAACTTCAATTAAGAAAAAGCACCAAGAGGCAGTTTGTACTCTTTTGATACGGCAGAAGCCCCATGTGTCAACTCATGCTAAAAAATGTATATATACACACATATATATATATGTTTGTGTGTATTATATGTATATGTGACACACACACATAATTAATCCACAGTCTTAGGCTAATCACTCATTGTGGCAGAAACAATGAGCTGTTGACTACACTTTAATTAGCTCCTCCAGCCTGCAGAGGCCTCACTAGGACCAAGATAGGAACAACATTCTCCATCTCCACTTGCATCTGGGTATGGTTCTATTCCAAAGAATGTGACCAGAGGTGACCTGAAGAGTTTATGTCTGAAGAAAAACGAGTTGATAATTGTAGCTTGCAGCTACCTCTCTCCTTTCCTTTTTAGGACAAACGTAGAGCCACTTGATGAAGGTGGTGGGTCCCTGAATAACTGAGCAGAAAACTGACCCTCAGACCACCAAAGTCCATACTACACTCCTGAGTGAGTGAGAAATGAACCGTCCATGTGTTGCTCCACTGAGGCTTAAGGTTTATTATTTAGTGTTTAACTAACGCATTTTTTCTTTAAACCTCAGTTGCCTTCTCTGTAAAATAAAGTATTTGAAAAGGATCAACTGTAAGTTTTTTCCATTGCTTATGTTTTTATCTTAGTTTTTAATTCTCAGAAACATTGCACGCATTTTAAGTTAGTAAGTCTACTTTTTTTCCCACAAAGACGGGTTCTTCAAGTTATGGAGAAGTCATAGCAGACTGTTGCTTCAGTTTAAGATACACATTCACATATGAGATGAGAAGGGTGAGGACCCAGAGAAACGCCTTTGACAGAGGGGAGTGAGAGCATACTGAAGAATGTTTAGTAATAAAGAATTCAGATGGGAGAAACGGATGGGTTACATCTAACAGATTTGCTCAAAGGAATTCTGGAAAGGCAAATATGTGAAAATGTATAGCAAAGACATGAAATGCCTTTTGGTCCCTAAATGGATTTCATTTCAAAGACGTGCATATTGCAAATACATGTACCATAACACTTCTCTGTCCACTTCTAGAATTTTCTAAAGCCTGACAGAACATCTGCAGAGACAGATGTCATTCCAAGATAATCCACTGCAAGTTACTAAATTAAGATAAAAATGTCCTTTAACCTTGAACAGTTTTTAAAGAGATTTTAGAAGAAAGGAGCCCTCCAGGGGATTGTATAACTATATAATTGTACCCTTTCTAAAAGGCTATTTACAGATACATTATGTTTCCCCTCCATTCTTTAAAGTAAAATATAGGATAAAAAAAAATAGTTTGGGATAATATTTGTTTGGGACAGCAGGCACTGCTAATCAGTACCACTCTCTCCTTATTCCTTACT
>NW_020841797.1:0-1596 GCF_003676395.1 Aethalodelphis obliquidens | reverse complement strand
ACTGAAAATTGAGAAGCTTCATCCCTTCCCCCCCATCCCTACCTTTTCCCAATCCCCATACTTATGTACCCCAGAAACTTGTAAATCTTTGGATCAAGTAGGCCGTGGCTAGGAGATCAGGTGCTGGGAGTGCCATCTATAGAGTATCCTAATCTCATTTACCTCATCTTGTAAATTCATGTCACAGGGGAAGTGGATGCCAGAGAGCCACACAGCCTATCCCCATTACCAGACAAACACCTCAACCTCAGGACCTTTTGGGCACTGGTCATTTTCATTTGAAAAGTTAAATTTACAAGGCAACTGTATTAGTTTGCTGGGGCTGCCACAACAAAGTACAGGCTGGCTTAAAAAACAGAAATTTATGTCCTCGCATCTCTGGAGGCCAGAAGTCCAAAACCAAGGTGTCCGCCCACTTATTTTCTTCTGAAGCCTCTCTCCTTGGCTTGTAGATGGCTGACCTCTCCCCGTGTCTTCACATGGTCTTCCCTCTGTGTGTGTCTGTGTCCAAATTTCCTCTTAAAAGGACACCAGTTATACTGGATTAGGGCCCACTGTAATGACCTCATTTTAACTTAATTACCTCTCTAAAGATCCTATCTCCGAACACAGACAACGTTCTGAGGTACTATCAGTTAGTACTTCAACATTGCAATTTTTGTTGAGGACACAATTCAGTCCGTAACAGCAGCAGACAAATATCATTTGTCAGATGAATACATCCACACCCATCTTGAGTTTTAGACTCACTTTATGAAAATGTCTGGGTGTATTATGTTACTGAAGGAACATGAAATGTTTCATTTCGTCCTCTCTTCTTTGGACATTGCACAAGAGAAGTGCTGGCTGGGAAGCAAAATGGAGATCTCTTAAGTACCACTTGTCAATCAGTTTCACTTCCCCAATAATTGCAGCTCCTTGGTGGGAGCTGACCTCTTTGAAAGAGCACTCCAGATGCAGGGAATTATTGGGGACCAAAACAATCATTGGCACAGTGCCAAATTCCATTCATTTATTTCAGAAGCATCTATCTACCATGTGGAGATGCTTTGCTAGGTAAGTGCTAGGCGCTTTGTAAGCGGGTAAATGGAGAGTATAAGGAATGTGATTCTGACTGTCTATGTCTGAGACCTGGAAAAGTTTGGGACAGCTGCAGCCATATTGACATGGCTGAGAAGTGTCCAAGGATCTGTTCTATAGTAATTTCAGAAAATCTAGCCTCCTTCCTCCTGGTTTCTCCTATCCTCTAGGTTGAGAGAATCTCAACCCATTTGGGATCCTAAGTTGCTTGGGAGATAAGGATTCTCCTACGAGTCGGGACCCTAGTCTCCTCTTCAAACATACTGACCCAAACAGAGTGCCTTAATCATGGGCTGCGACAATCTATATATCTATCTATCTATGTATTTTTCTGTCTACACAACCATGTTGTATAAAATTGGTATGATCACAAACTACCCAGATTAGTATTGATTTGTACAGAATCATAGAATAGTAGATTTGGGAGGGTGTTCAGGCCACAGTCTCCTTCTTTACAAGTGAAGAAAGTGACGCCTAGCAAAGTGACTTGTCCAACGTCACAAAAAACTGAGACTA
>NW_020841796.1:0-1596 GCF_003676395.1 Aethalodelphis obliquidens | reverse complement strand
ACTGAAAATTGAGAAGCTTCATCCCTTCCCCCCCATCCCTACCTTTTCCCAATCCCCATACTTATGTACCCCAGAAACTTGTAAATCTTTGGATCAAGTAGGCCGTGGCTAGGAGATCAGGTGCTGGGAGTGCCATCTATAGAGTATCCTAATCTCATTTACCTCATCTTGTAAATTCATGTCACAGGGGAAGTGGATGCCAGAGAGCCACACAGCCTATCCCCATTACCAGACAAACACCTCAACCTCAGGACCTTTTGGGCACTGGTCATTTTCATTTGAAAAGTTAAATTTACAAGGCAACTGTATTAGTTTGCTGGGGCTGCCACAACAAAGTACAGGCTGGCTTAAAAAACAGAAATTTATGTCCTCGCATCTCTGGAGGCCAGAAGTCCAAAACCAAGGTGTCCGCCCACTTATTTTCTTCTGAAGCCTCTCTCCTTGGCTTGTAGATGGCTGACCTCTCCCCGTGTCTTCACATGGTCTTCCCTCTGTGTGTGTCTGTGTCCAAATTTCCTCTTAAAAGGACACCAGTTATACTGGATTAGGGCCCACTGTAATGACCTCATTTTAACTTAATTACCTCTCTAAAGATCCTATCTCCGAACACAGACAACGTTCTGAGGTACTATCAGTTAGTACTTCAACATTGCAATTTTTGTTGAGGACACAATTCAGTCCGTAACAGCAGCAGACAAATATCATTTGTCAGATGAATACATCCACACCCATCTTGAGTTTTAGACTCACTTTATGAAAATGTCTGGGTGTATTATGTTACTGAAGGAACATGAAATGTTTCATTTCGTCCTCTCTTCTTTGGACATTGCACAAGAGAAGTGCTGGCTGGGAAGCAAAATGGAGATCTCTTAAGTACCACTTGTCAATCAGTTTCACTTCCCCAATAATTGCAGCTCCTTGGTGGGAGCTGACCTCTTTGAAAGAGCACTCCAGATGCAGGGAATTATTGGGGACCAAAACAATCATTGGCACAGTGCCAAATTCCATTCATTTATTTCAGAAGCATCTATCTACCATGTGGAGATGCTTTGCTAGGTAAGTGCTAGGTGCTTTGTAAGCGGGTAAATGGAGAGTATAAGGAATGTGATTCTGACTGTCTATGTCTGAGACCTGGAAAAGTTTGGGACAGCTGCAGCCATATTGACATGGCTGAGAAGTGTCCAAGGATCTGTTCTATAGTAATTTCAGAAAATCTAGCCTCCTTCCTCCTGGTTTCTCCTATCCTCTAGGTTGAGAGAATCTCAACCCATTTGGGATCCTAAGTTGCTTGGGAGATAAGGATTCTCCTACCAGTCGGGACCCTAGTCTCCTCTTCAAACATACTGACCCAAACAGAGTGCCTTAATCATGGGCTGCGACAATCTATATATCTATCTATCTATGTATTTTTCTGTCTACACAACCATGTTGTATAAAATTGGTATGATCACAAACTACCCAGATTAGTATTGATTTGTACAGAATCATAGAATAGTAGATTTGGGAGGGTGTTCAGGCCACAGTCTCCTTCTTTACAAGTGAAGAAAGTGACGCCTAGCAAAGTGACTTGTCCAACGTCACAAAAAACTGAGACTA
>NW_020841795.1:0-1598 GCF_003676395.1 Aethalodelphis obliquidens | reverse complement strand
CCCCAGGCTCTTACATTAGGGAAATCATTGCAACATTTCTTACAGACGTTCATTAATATAATTTACTAACAGTTACCTGTATCCTACACAGTATTATATTTTATGTATCATATACTTAGAGCTATATATATCTTATGTAATTAATATCCTTAGGAAGGCAAGAGCCATCTAGTTTGAACTATTACAGTTGTTCTGAAATCGTATCTGTCTAATTAGTGAACTTATAGCAGCTTTTAAGGAGCCAAAGGAGGGATTAAGAAGCTCTTTTTGTAACTTGGTTAAAGCGTAGGGTGAAGTTTGTTGAGTGTACCTTGTGGAGAGTGTTGTGGTCCAAGGCTCTTCTCTTAGTTTCGTCTCCTTGACTCCTACCTTCCTTGGGCTGGACCAGGCTGGGCCAGGGGTTGGACTTGCGACTTACATTTCTCTTCTGCTTACTTTTTTTTTTTTTTCCATTATGGGCATTGTTTCTAGGACAAGGCTTGATCTTGCCATTCTTACCCTCATGGATGTTACTTCCTGTCAACTTGCAGCAGCAGGAGTCTTCTTTTCAGTGCTTGATGCTTCACAAAATAGACTCTGCCCGTTGGACGCAGATACCAGAGAGCTAGGAGACAGAGCTGGTTGCAAACCTTTCCTCTTCCAGCCTTTGGTTGCAATCGTTTTCCCCATAATTTGCTACCTCTGGTTCCTTGGGCCACACAGGTATCCTGCCATCCAGCTCTTTTATACGTGAGAGACATTCTGAATACTGTCCCTTTTTCTTTGCACAGAAGTATATACAGTGTGGCAGTTAACTTTAATAAACTTGCAAACAGCCACTTGCAAACAGCCACTCTAGAATCTTGGACCTCTAGGATTCTCTGTCTTGCATGCTTGGGTGCAAGGCCTAGCAAAATGAAGAGGAGAATAATTAGAGAAGGAAGAGGACATTTCATGGAGAACTGGGAGCAGATAAGGTGAAAGGGCACAGGAGTAAAGAGATTCATGTAGATTTTGTGGTTTCTGTGGGAAACAAGTTGACACACTTTGGCCTCATTTTGTATTACCAGAACAGACAGTCATAGATATAAGTAGCTCGATAGTGCAGCAATTGCCATGAATTCTGTACACTAAAGGGAACAGTCTTACATATAGTTCTCATTTTGTTTTATGTCATATTACCTTATTAATAGCATTCACTGGTATGTTTGTAGAATACAGATTTTTTGAAATGCTCTGGTTTTGTCTACATGGTTATTTCCTTGTCACATTTTTAAGGACTCCAACATTGTAAGACATACTGCATGTTTTTCTCTTGACGATTGTTTATCTTGAAGCATCATGAACGAACTTGACCTGTTGGATTTTGTGGAGAAACTTTAAAGGGGGTCTGTGAAAAAGGCATTGCGGTGAGTCACATTATGTACCCAAGTGTAAGGAGCAGACATCTGCCATCAGCCCAACTTGGCCTGGGTTGCCTCTGTTTCAGTTCCTGTGGTTAGTGCTTTGCTCCCTAACCACTCTTGTGACTGTGATAATGTGAGTAAGGGCCGAGTTGCTAATGATTTATACGTGAGGTAAGCTGGTTTGAGGGAGGAAATCTATGGATCTAGTCATTT
>NW_020841794.1:0-1598 GCF_003676395.1 Aethalodelphis obliquidens | reverse complement strand
TCTGGCTGGGAGTCCCAAGGAGCTTCCATCATGCCCTCCTCTCCACTCAGGGTGGCTGTGGTCTGTATGAGTAACATGAACAGGAGCATGGAAGCCCACAGCGTCCTCATGAAGAAAGGGTTCAATGTCAAGTCTTTTGGAGTCGGATCCTGTGTGAGGCTCCCAGGACGTGCAGGTAACCTCCCCGTGGTTTATGATTTTTCCACCACGTATGAGCAAATGAGCAAGGACCTTCTCCGCAAAGATGGAGAACGCTATAGAAGCAATGGTGTCTTACACGTCTTGGGAAGAAATGAGAGAATCAAGCCTCACCCGGAAAGATTTCAAGAGTGCAGGGATCCCTTTGATGTCATCTTCACATGTCAGGAGAGCGTCTATGACAGGGTGGTGGCAGATCTGTACACCCGAGAGCAGGAGACCTGTCAACCTGTTCACGTGATCAACGTGGACATAGACGACACCCTGGAGGACGCCACTCTTGGATCTCTGATCGTCTGTGAGCTCTGCCAAGGTCTCCAGCAGGCAGATGACATGGAAAGCAGTCTGGCTGAGCTTCTCCTGGCAGCAGAGGGGAAAACAGGAAGGAGCTTTCTGCACACGGTCTGCTTCTACTGAAGATCTTGGCTGGTTTGAACTCCTTCCTCGGTAAGAACTTGTGCCTGGACTTTTGGGCTAGTTGGTATTTTCTGTGAGAAGTGTATTCAAAACTCTTTTTGCTAAAGGACATGTGTATGATTTTTTTTTTCAGAGACACCCCAGCCAGGGAAGGAAGTGGGGAAAAGCATTTTATGGGAAATGGAACACGGACTACCACTAGGCATAAAACCCTTCCAACACTGGGGACAGCATTCGAGGTACTCTCCTTGGAAGAGACAATTCAGTGCTCACATAGTTCCGTGAGGAAGTGAACATCCAGGAACTCCACTTCCAGATGAGCAAACCATGGCCGATCCCCCGAGTCTCCCCCCTTCACCTTCTTCACATTATGTGGCACCAGTTAGTGTACTAGTCTTCAAGGGTTGGCTTAAAGAAGTATTTCTCAATTCTTCTGAAACATGGTCCTCCCCTCTGGTCTTGATTATAGTTTGAGCCCAAGATCTTGCTCTTCGCTGTGTGTTAGAATGTTTCAGGTCTGGGTCACTGACGCTAATAAAAAAAATTTCATGCTATATGTAAGTTCTGAGTACATTTTCATTTATGCCTGGTTTTTCCTACCATGACTTTTCTCTTACAAACATCCTGCTTCCCTTGTGCTCTTGAAGCCCTGCTTGGAACGAATTCCCAGGGACTTCTAAGGTCCAGCCAAGGCTCAGGACCCTCTGCTTTGAGACAGCTGCTCTCATGCTTTGGTGCACATCACAATCACCTGAAGGGCTTCGTACATCCCAGATCTCCAGGCTCGACTCCCAGAGTTTCTGATTTGGTGGTCTGGGGTCCAAATTTGCCTTTGTCTCATATTCCAGGTTGATGTTAAGGCCCTGGGTCTTGGATTCACGCTTTGAGAAGACCGAGTGCGTTTACCGAGGTAGGACTCTTTTCAATGTGACAATCACTATAATTGACAGAGGCACAGGGACATAAAATCTGTGGCTTTCTAA
>NW_020841793.1:0-1599 GCF_003676395.1 Aethalodelphis obliquidens | reverse complement strand
CCATACTGTTAAGAGACAGAAATCTCAACACTACCTTCTTTGACCCTTAGGAGGAGACCGAATCCTATACCAACACCTGTTTTGATTCTTTGGTCACCCTGAAGACAGCGTTCATGGCCTACCAGGGCTTGCTATAAACTCACATATCATTACATACTATTTAGGATGAAAAGTGCCTTTCAGCGATTTGGGAATAGTATGAGTCATGTCCACTGGCTTATTAGGATTTCTCTTGTGGGCCCATCATATGTTTACCGTAAGGATAGCTGTCGACTCAGTAGCACACTTTGCATCAGCTACCGTAATTACTTCTATCCTTACAGGAGTAAATGTATCTAGCCGATTAGCAACCCTTTCTTTTTTTTGCTTTTGGCTGTGTTGGGTCTTGGTTGCTGTACGTGGGCTTTCTATGCTTGCAGTGAGCGGCAGCTACTCTTCGTTGTGCTGCACAGCCTTTTCATTGCAGTGGCTTCTCTTGTTGTAGAGCACGGGCTCTGGCACGTGGGCTCAGTAGTTGTGGCTCGCAGGCTCTAGAGGGCAGGCTCAGTAGTTGTGGCGCACGGGCTTTTTGCTCCGTGGCACGTGGAATCTTCCCGGACCGGGGATCGAACCTGTTTCCCCTGTATTGGCAGGCCAATTCTTAACCACCACATCACCAGGGAAGTCCCTGATTAGCAACTCTTCACGGAGGTAATATTATATGAGCTCCCACTCTATTATGAGTTTTAGGCTTTATTTTCCTTTTTACAGTAGGTGGTTTGACAGGAATCATCTTAGCCAACTCATCCCCGGACATTGTCCTCCAGGATACACACTATGTAGTAGCACACTTCCATGACGTAGTGTCCATGGGAGCAGTCTTCACTATTATAGGAGGCTTCCTACACTGATCCCCACTATTCTCAGGTTATACACTTAACTCAGCGTGAGCAAACAGTCACGTCACAGGTATATTTGTCGTAGTAAATACGACTTCCTGCAGCACTTTCTTGGCCTCTCAGGGATGTCACTACGTTAGTCTGAGTACCCTGAGGCACACACAACATGAAATATTTTGTCTTTAGGCTCATTCATCTCAGTAGCAACAGTAATGCTAATAATCTTCATACTGTGAAAAACATTTGTGTCCAAACGAGAAGTCTCAGCAGTGGAAACTGCTACTCCTAACCTGGAATGGTTGCACAGAGGCCCTCCACCATATCCTATATTTGAAGATCCTACCAATGTAAATGTAAAATAAGGAAGGGCTCAAGTCCTTTTCAAGCAGTTTGAAGCCAACAGCATAACAAATATGCTGTTTTGAGAATATGCAAAATATGCATATTTTGAGAAATATGCATTTCTCAAAAAATGAGATAAAAGTAAAAAGTGATGCAAATTTTTCAAAGTAAAATTATAGGTTAAAATAATGTCTAATATGAAGGCATATCAATTTCACCTAGGGTCTCAAGATACAGCATCACCAATTATGGAAGAACTTTTAGATTTTCATCATCACACAATAGTGATTTTTAAAATAAGTTCTCTAGTCCTCTCTATTATTTCACTAATGTTGACAACTAAACTCACTCATATATGTACAATAGATGCACAGGTAGA
>NW_020841792.1:0-1599 GCF_003676395.1 Aethalodelphis obliquidens | reverse complement strand
TTACTTCAGCTTCCTGCTGCGTGGCAGTTAGCTGACCGCGCCCTACATCTCCCCCTTTTTTATTTACTAGAATCACCAAGCAGAATGTAGCCCGTACAAGTGTTCACCTCATGATGTGCTCACTGTTCGAGGGCAGCCTTCCGTTGGCATGTCTGAGACACCTTCCTGCGTGCAATGCCAACAAGGGCTGCAGGGTGCAAAGGCTGACTCAGAATAAGTTTTGATTCCCTATAGAGGTGCAATGGCAACAGGGCCTCTCCGTGCAAGGGCAATCCATTCGAATTGTTTAGGACGGAGATCCAGGCTGCGGGAGAATCACCTTCACTAACAGCCAAAAGCGCTTGAGTGAGTAGGACCTTATCTCGATGTGCCCTGACGCGCATGCGACAGACCAACCAGAGACATATTATAATCCCAAATATACAGCAGAGCCCAAAGATCCCCACCCCTACCCACTCTTTAAAGAAGGAAAAGGCAGAAGAGAGCCAAGAGGTAAAATCTCCAAAGGTAACGGGTTCCAGCTTGGTAGCATTCAGTTGCATAATCTGAATCTTTTGCTTAAATATCATCCGTTCAGCTTCTTGAGACCAGTTTCCCTTTAGGAATTCTCCAATCTCTGCACTCCTATTCAGGGCATCTGTAAAGTGGCCAAAGCAGAAATATCCATGCCTACTCCTGCCTCATTAACTAATAACCAAGAATAAAATGGCCATCCTTCAAAATACCACTTTGTACTATCATTTCCTTTTGTCTCATTAGTATCATTTCCTTTTTCCTTTCTTCCCATATAGGACTTTAAATCAGGGGAAAATTGAAAGCCTGAACTAAGTTCATACTTAGCATAAGTTCCCCCCTGACAAGGGGTAAAGACTGGGGGTGTTGATGTGACTGGCTCACAATAGGGGGCGACAACAGTCCTGTTGGCACTTGTTTTATCAGAAGCATTATTTCTTAAAGGAACTATCCCTGTATGTTCCAAAACTAAAGTGGTAATATTCATCTCATTTTCACTGGAATTCCCTATACCTGAACCTGAAGTGTGGCCTTGAGTTATCTTGCTCAAAGCTTCATTCAACATATTCAATGGAACCAAATTATTTCTAAGTGGATTGTTCCAAGTGGTCAAGGTTATCCTGGCCAAAAGGATACAATCCTTTGTGGAATTCCAACTAATACAAAGACTTCGATTCAAAATAAAATCACTGGCATTATACGGTGCCCAGTCATAATTCAATGGCTGGGTACAGGCCGTATTCATTTCACAACTAGTGGAATAAAATATTGGAAGAACTCTGCTCTGAGAGTGAACCGGCATGGGAACTGGCCAGGTCCGGCTAATTCCCCAGAACGTCATATTCTCTGCCCTAAGCAAGGGAAGAATCATCAGGAACATCCAGCTCAGCATCTTCTCTGAAGTTTTCTTCAACAATTCTCGTCAGTCTTGATGGCACCCAGATCGGATCTTGATCCGACGGTTCACTCCGTGTGTCGAGTTCTGAATCGGTCCTCCATGCAGGGCGCGAAGTTCCCGGGTTTCGGCACCAAATGCGGCGAGCCGCCTCCGACCAGCAGAATGACGAGTCGCCACACGCAAGATTC
>NW_020841791.1:0-1600 GCF_003676395.1 Aethalodelphis obliquidens | reverse complement strand
AAGAAAGAAAAAAACAACAACCAAAAAACAAGAAGCTCTCGGGGCAGATTCAACAAGAAAAGAAAAAAAACCCAAAAAAACAAGAAACCAAAAAGATCCGCTTCTGGAAAAAAAGAAAAAAGTTCTTTGCACTTTTTCAAAATTTTGTGGTGAAACTTCAAGATATTGGGCCCTGTTTTCAAAAATGTCCAAATTCTTTAATTTGCTTCAAATGTGCGTTTTCTGCATCGGACAGGCTTTGTTTTGGAAACTGTAGCAGGTTTCTGCTGTTTCGATTGTGGCATCCATTTGCCAACTTAAACTTGTTTTTTTTCAAATGTTATTTTGCTCCAAATTAAAATTGTTTTTTCAAATGTTATATTTCCCAAGTTTAAAAACAGTCCAAATGTCTTGGGCCTCCCTGGTGGCGCAGTGGCTGAGAGTCCGCCTGCCGATGCAGGGGACACGGGTTCGTGCCCTGGTCCGGGAAGATCCCACGTGCCGCGGAGAGGCTGGGCCCATGAGCCATGGCCACTGAGCCTGCGTGTCTGGAGCCTGTGCTTCACAACGGGAGAGGCCACAACAGTGAGAGGCCCACGTACCGCAAAGTAGAAAAAAGTAAATAAATAAACAAATTTGTTTTAAATACAATTTATTGAACTGTAACTTTATAAAACTTAATTTTTAGTAATGACTGTTTAACAACTGGCTCAAAACATTCCTGAAAAGTTAACAAATGCCTCTTGAGCCAGTAAGAGCCAGTTCCAATACACCACTGTAAGGCAATCATCCCCAGACAATTTTCTTTTCATCTGATGTGGGAAATTGCCTTTTATAAGATACTTCATTTGGGCTTCTCATCACCCAACAAAATTTTCTCATGTATGGAAAGTAGGATACTTGAAGATTCAAAAAACACAGAATTTAGTGTGTATGAGAAGTTCAAAGTCATAGGAAACATGGGAGACCTGTTTAATATACAGGTTCCAAAGAGGTAGAAAGGACAGGGAGGGAGTTTTCTCCATCTTACCTGGATCTGTGTCCATCACCATGCCTACCCATTCCTGAGTTGTCAGTTTGCAAATATCCTTGTCCTTCACCATCCAGGAACAGGGAGCTTCTGAGAAAAGTGCACCACAGAATGGCTTCACTCTGATCACACAAGCATAGCCATATAGCTCTCCCCCAGCTAACACATCCAAGAGTTTGACTGTGAAATCTATCTGGCATTGAGACTGGCAAAAATGGACACAAGGTAATTTGTATATTGTGTTTTCTATTTTCTTTTTCAAAGAATCACGTTCAACCTTTTTTCTTTAGCACATCCCAGAACTTTCTTACTCCTATCATCCACTCCAATAAAAAGATAGCCTCGGGCTTCCCGGGTGGCGCAGTGGTTGAGAGTCCGCCTGCCGATGCAGGGGATGCCCCGATCCGGGAAGATCCCACATGCCGCAGGGCGGCTGGGCCCGTGAGCCATGGCCGCTGGGCCTGCGCATCCGGAGCCTGTGCTCCGCAACGGGAGGGGCACAGCAGTGAGAGGCCCGCGTACCGTAAAAAGAAAAAAAAAGAAATAGCTTCCTTATTTTCAGCTATAATTTGTCTCCCTATAGCTTCCACC
>NW_020841790.1:0-1601 GCF_003676395.1 Aethalodelphis obliquidens | reverse complement strand
CCAACTCAAATATTACATTAGAATAATGAGAACAGAGTTGTGACCACAAAAATTCAATGTTTCATCCTGATATTTTCTAATCAGAAGTGTTTTTTAAAATATTCAGGGCTTCCTTTGGGGCGCAGTGGTTGGGAGTCTGCCTGTCGATGCAGGGGACACGTGTTCGTGCCCCGGTCCGGGAGGATCCCACATGCCACGGAGCGGCTGGACCCGTGAGACATGGCCGCTGAGCATGCGTGTCCGGAGCCTGTGCTCTGCAACGGGAGAGGCCACAGCAGTGGGAGGCCCGTGTAACGCAAAAAGAAAAAAAAAAATTCAAACTCCGTTCCTAGGGGATAGCTGAAAGTGACAATATCAGAAAGCCCAAATGGCACACAAACTTGCAAGTGATTGTAGATGTTGCCATATAATGTGCCAGAAATAAATTACCTCTTAGAAGATTACATAACATTACTTGAAGCTCAAATCCTGGAATGCTTCCCAATTTTGTCAGACTTACATGTTATTATAATGTCTATATCCATTTAGCTCATGAGGTAGGTAAAGATAAAAAGTGATCTGTTCTTATGTGTTTAGTACAGTTTAAAAAAGTATATAATGCTCCTAAGAAATCAGGTTAGATCTGGAATACAGATGAAAATATGAAATGAAAGTACTTTGCTTTGTACAAGAGCAGTAGCCCATCATGTACAAATATGTCAGATGACAAGGTACCTTCATGTGAAAAAAGAAAAAATGCCATCACTGCAAAAGAAAACTTTATTGATTGTACTGAAGTAAAAGGAAAAACTAGATATGATATACCTCAGGTGATTACGAGTATATTGGGAAAAGATAATGTTGACATATAAATGCTCATGCTCACAGATATTATACAGGTGTAACTGTGACACATGTATGAAGACGTAGAAGCCATGTTCCTCCACTGAGCGTGACGATGCCAAAACTGTGACCTGATCATTTCTTAACCTTAATGGACAAAATTTCTGCTCCCACAATTTAAAATATGACCTTTAAAATACTGTATAATGAGACGATGTGATATTTTAATGTCTGTTCTAAGTAGTACTTTAAACACAAATAAGTCTATCCAATTGTCAGTCAGAAAGATCAGATACAATCAGCTATCATTCTATGCAAATGAATGGCATGTAGCAAATATTCAGATATGTGTGCACCTATATAAAACATGTTAGCATGTATGAATAAAATCAACTATGTTATATTAATATTTAATGTAAAATCATATTAGCAAATGCACTGTGGTGAAATAAGAAGCATCTGGGTATAAATAGATTACAAATTTTTATGCAGTTGTCACAATGGGAAAATATTGTGAGCAAAGTGGAAATTGTAAAGAAAGTCGTCCAAGAAAAACATCTTGACTATAGGAAAAATCGCATGCTTATTATAAGGCCTCTCCCCTTGTTTACAACCAATGTTAGAAAGTAACCTTGAACTAGGTTAGGAGAATAAAAACTTTAACAAGACATAGGAATACTCTTCCTGTTGTAGAAAATAAACCAAAATAAAAAGTAAATGAATAAGCTACGAAGATTCTACAGATAGAAATATCAATTCTTATGGGAAAGAGGCTTAAA
>NW_020841789.1:0-1601 GCF_003676395.1 Aethalodelphis obliquidens | reverse complement strand
TCATATATGCTTCATGTGTTACTTTTTCTTTTTTTTCTTGAAGTCCTTATGATACTTAGCCCTAAGTGCCATACCTGTAATGAACACATACACTGCCCTGTAGGAGGTGTTCTTTTGTTCAATGCGTGAATTGGTCATCCACCACACTGGGTTCTAATCTCAGAAGATAGGTCAGGGACCACCAGTTGTCAGCATAGCACCATCCCACATTTCTAATTGAGGCTTGCAGCCTAGATTTTTCCCTTTGGTCTAGTTTGAAGGATCCAGGTATGTAAAGCTTATATTCTAGATAAATCAGGGGCTATCCTGAAAGGAATTCATCAATGAATTATTCTGTATGGATTAGAAGCCAGTTTCTCTGGCCTTCCTGGAGTATATCCAGTAAGGCATCTCATTCATGTCTAGAAAGCAAATATATCATTTATTGCAACTTCAGCATGGAGCGATGTATTGGTTTAAAATAAAGTACGATCAACACAATTTGGTCATTGTGAGTATGCCGGCTGGGTCCACTCTTCACTACACATATGTAACTCTAGAGCTTCTTACGCCCCATAGAGGAGACATACTCTTGTGTGTCTAGGACAAGGGAAACGTGTTGTTATTCAGGAGCTGGAAGCTACAGCATGACAGGAAAGAATTGAAAAATCCTGGTCTTGGCCTACACATCACTTTACCTTGTTCGAATCTTGTTTCTTTGGCTTGCTTCATTGGAGTGTTTTCTCTCTCCTGGGACTGACATTGTGTGTTATATATCAGGCATGTAACATGTAGAAGTTTCAGAACCCAGAATCATATAGATCAGTGAAAATTTATATATTTTTGTTTAAAGTCTATTTAAAATCACACTGGGCATAATTCATATATTCCAAAAGTAGTTTGACCCTCTGCTCATGAGATTCTTTTTATGGTATGTCAAAGCAAATTTGGACTTCCATCCCCAATAAACTTTGAGGTTGGAGGACACAAAAGCTTTTGCTCAGACCTAAATTCTGTCTGAAAAAAAAGGGTAACTATTATAAGCCCTTTCTAACCTCTCCAGGAGCAGAAATGATTTACAGCTATGGCATTGAACCCTAATTTCTTGATCTCATTTGAGAAGAGTTCAGTAAGAAACAGTGTCTTGATTTTTGTTTGTTGGTTCCCTGTTTTCTTGTCTTGCTTACCAACAATCCACTGTAATACATGAGTGAGTATGGCAGCAGGCTGAGTGTTCCCTGGAGCTCATTAAGTGAACGTTTTTTCCTAAAATGACTTTTGTCTCCTTGTTTTCAGCCCCTCTTCTTTCCTCTGTCCTTTACTATAACCAGGGCTCAGCAAAAGCTGACTGGCTTTGTGCAGACCCTACTTAGGGTAGTCTTTTCTTCATTATTTTATTCATGGCCCCTCCGTTTCATTGTTTGCCTTCTCGAAATGTGTTGAAATCTTTCTGTGGTTGATGACTTCCACAACGTCTTGGCTTTTATTGGTTGATTAATTTTGGTATTTCTGCAGTTTTATTTAAACATGGTTTCAGGAGGACCAGAAAGTAAATATATTTCCTAGTCTGCCATCTTGAGCTGAAAATCCCTGTGGATTTTAGCATCCAATGTTCCCATGGG
>NW_020841788.1:0-1601 GCF_003676395.1 Aethalodelphis obliquidens | reverse complement strand
CTATGGGGAAAGTACCTCTGCTATAGATTTAACATTTGCCTCCCCCAAAATTCATATGTTGAAATCCTAACCCCCAAAGTGATGGTATCAGGAGGTGTGGCATTTGGGAGGTGATAAGGTCATGAGGGTAGAGCCCTCATGAACAAAATTAGTGCCCTCATAAAGGCGACCCCGCAGAGGTCCCTCGACCTTTCTGCCATGGGAGGTTACAGAGAAAACACGCCAACTGTGACCCAGGAGGAGGATACTCACCGGACTGTGAATTTGCTCGCACCCTGATCTTAGACTGCCAACCTCCAGAAGTATGAGAAATAAATTTCTGTTGTTCATAAGCTACCCAGGCTCTGGTATTTTGTTATAGCAGCCCAGATGGATTACGATAACCTCTGTCCTTAAGTTTCAGACCCAGAAACTCAACTTTGTAGAGGTTACGAGGACCCTAAAGCCACTCAACCAGGCAGAGGCAGATTTGAAATTTAAATCTCCAATTCCACATGTAAGTCTATCAGACCCTGTCTCCAGACATGATGTCATGAACGAGAGCTAATGCAACAAAGAGTTTACATGCAGCAAAACAATTAGCAAACAAAGTAAGAATATAGTAGACCGACTGTTTTTGTCACCCAATAGCCATTCACCACTCTTCCAGTTGAACAGAAGCCATGCCCCGTGGGCACATTCAGCCCTGCTGTTTTCACTTCCCAGATTTGAGGGGTAGGCAATTATTATCCCTCCTGGCCATCAGCACCCTGACCTCTACCACCCACCGGGCCAGCTTCAAGAACAGCTGGATCCACCTGTTCAAATGAAACAGGTCTGCTCTCTGTGGTGTTGGCTTCTAGTTCAAGCAGCTCTCCCCACATGATAGCAAAGCTGGCTCCCAGCAGTTGCAAGCATGAATCCTACCAGCCTAGCAGTTCCAACAGATACCTTTTAAGTATTTTTTCCCCAAAGCTCCAGTTAAAAGTCCTAGGCTGATTCCAATTTGACCTGCTCTGGACAAACATGTTCTTTAGAACCAAGAAGGCTGCCAGACAAAATACAGGATGCCTGCCTCGTTAAAGCTGAACTTCAGATAAACAGTAATTTTTTTAGTAGAAGTATGTTGCATGCAATGTTGAAGACACCCTAAAAAGTCGTGGTTTTCATCTGCGGTTCAGCTTTAACTGGGCGCCCCGTGTGGGCTTTGCCGGCTGTGGTGGGCGCCGAGCGGGGTCGGCGGGGACGGTGGGGGACTGTGGCCCGAGCCGGGTTGCACACCCAGCCCACAGAGTGCAGGGAGAGAGGGGCAGCCTCGTCTCCGCTGCAGGAGCTGAGACGGGGAGAAGGGGAGCGCCCCAAAAGGAAACCAGCTGCCCCTCCCAGGAGAGAGGAGATGGCTGTTCAGCAGCCAGAAACAGCAGAGGAGCCCGAGCACAGAAGCGGCGGCCTCTGAGGACGCGGCGCACATATTTCTGGTGGGCGAGGGGCACGCGGGCCGGTCCGTGGGAAAGAGGGGAGCCGCGCCGGCCCCTCCGCCTCCCGAGCCTGTGCGTTTCCCTAAAAGAGCAGCAACTGTGCAAACTGACGGTTCACAGTTGTGATAAATCGCCTTAGGAAAG
>NW_020841787.1:0-1602 GCF_003676395.1 Aethalodelphis obliquidens | reverse complement strand
GTTGTTTTACGGGCTAGGATTAGGGTACCAGTTAGGGTAAGGGTTAGAATAAGGATTAGAGTTAGGGTTAGAGAATGGGTACAGTTTAGGGTGCAGGTTAGGGTACAAAAACGGGATAGGATTAGGGTACGTTTTAGGGAATGGGTTAATGTTAGTGTATGGGTTAGGGTAAGGGTTAGGGAACGGGTATGGTTTAAGGTACAGCTTAGGGTACGACAACAGGTTAGGGTTAGGGTATGGGTTAGTTTTAGTGTATGGGTTACGATTAGGGTACGGGTTAGGGTAAGGGTTACAGTAAGGATTAAATTTAGGGTTAGGGCCAGGGAACGGGTACGGTTTAGGGTACAAGTTAGGGTACGACAACGGGTGAGGGTTAGGGTATGTGTTAGGGTATGGGATAGTTTTAGTGTACAGGTAAGGGTTAGGTTTAGGGTAAGGTTTAGGTTGAGGGTTAGGGAATGGGTATGGTTTAGGGTACCATTTATGGTACAATGGGTTAGGGTACATGTTAGTGTATGGGTTAGTATTAGTATGTGGGTTACGATTAGGGTACGGGTTAGGATAAGGGTTAGGGTTAACGTTAATGAACGGGTACAGTTTAGGGTACAGGTTAGTGTATGACAACGTGTTAGGGTTAGGGTACATGTTAGTGTACAGGTTAGGATTAGGGTATGGGTTAGGGTAAGGGTTGGGGTTAGGGAACGTGTACGGTTTAGGGTACAAGTTAAGTTAGTACATCATGTTAGAGTTAGGATACGTGTTAGGATTAGGGTATGCATTAGGGTAAGGGTTAGGGAACGGGTTAGGGTAGGACAATGGGTTAGGCTTAGGGTACATGTTGGGGTACGGATTTACTGTTAGTGTATGGTTTAGGATTAGGGTATGGTCAGGGTAAGTGTTAGGGTAAGGGTTAGGGTAAAGGTTAGGGTTAGGGAATAGGTAGGGTTTAGGTTACAGGTTAGGGTATGACAACGGGTTAGGGTATGTGTTATAGCACGGGTTAGTTTTACTGTACAGATTAGGATTAGCATACGAGTTAGGGTTACAGAACAGGTACGGTTTAGGGTACGACAACGTGTTAGGGTTCAGGTTAGGGTATGGGTTCGGATAACGGTAAGGTTAAGGGTTAGGGTTGGGGAACAGGTATGGTTTAGGGTACAGGATAGGGTATGACAACAGTTTACAGTTAGGGTACATGTTAGGGTATGGGTTAGTGTTAGTATACAGGTTAGGATTAGGGTATACGTTAGGGTTAGGGTCTGGGTTCAGATTAGGATTAGTGCACGGGTTAGGGTAAGGGTTAGGGATCGGGTATGGTTTAGGCACAGGTTAGGGTAAGATAACGGGTTAGGCTTAGGGTACTTATTAGGTTAGGGATTAGTGTTAGTGTACAGGTTAGTATCAGGGTGTGGTAAGGGTAAGGGTTATAGTTAGGGTTAGGGAATGGGTACAGTTTAGGGTGCAGGTTAGCATACGACAACAGGTTAGGGTACGTGTTAGGGTACGGGTTAGTGTACAGGTTAGTATTCGGTTACGGGTTAGAGTAACGGTTAGGATCGGGCTCAGTTTAGGGTACAGGTTAGGGTATGACAACATGTTAGG
>NW_020841786.1:0-1602 GCF_003676395.1 Aethalodelphis obliquidens | reverse complement strand
TTGCCAAGTTGTTGTTACAGGAATCATCCACAAGGCGGCGGGCTTCTTCGTGCCCATCTCTGGTCCCTCTGGCAACCAGAGCCTTAGCGAAAGAAAGTGGTGTTCCTGGGTTGTACCTTGGAGGGGCACGTGCCAGAACCAACACTCAAGGGCTTTTGTCTCCTTCCTTTCTGCCTCTTCCCCTCACCCCCCGACGCGTCGCAACCCTTGTCAAAGTGCCACACTGAGGGACGGTGCTGAGAGTCCTCTAGTTGGTACAACACAAAGGCAGGAGGCTGGAGGTGGGAACCCCAGCACCAGGAGATGTGGAGACCAGGTGACGTTTCAAAGCTCTTGAAGCCCAGAGGATCCACCCTCCTTTGGGTGCACTAGGCTTGGTTGAGCTATAGGAGGGCCTGCCTGAAACTGAGATTGTGGTCCCATTTCGAGTGGACCAGACACTGCAGGTCCCCGGGGGGGCTCATTTGCTGGCACATCCTCCCCAGTCCCCTCAGCCCCACGACAGGCAGCCTGGAGAGCCACCCTGCTGAGCCTCCAGGGACGTGACAGCAGCCCAGGTCCCCGAGCCTGTGGAAAATCGAGTACACGTCCTTTATTTTCTCTCCTTCTTTTTCTTTAACTGCATTTTTCTTTCATTTTTAAGCAACTTGAGGGACCATGTTGTGCCCCTTGCAGGTGTACAGCGTTGTGATTTAGTCGTACATATGCATATGTCTCTGCTTTTTAGGATCCTTTTCTTATATAGGCTGTAACAAAGTGTTGAACAGAGTCCCCTGTGTTGTAGAGTAGGTCCTTGTGCAGTATGTATTGTATTTGTTCATGTATACATGTTACTGCCAACCACCTAATGTATCCCTCTCCCCCATCTTTGCCGTTTGCTAAGCATAAGTTTGTTTTCTAAGTCTCTGAGTCTGTCGCTGTTTTGTGAATCAGTTGATTTGTATCAATTTTGAGATTCCATATGTAAGTGATATCCCATGATATTTATCGACGTCCATCTGATTTACTTCACGTAGAGCATCTCGAGGTCCTTCTGTGTTGCTGCACAGGGCAGTATTTCCTTCTTTTTTAAGGCTGAGTAGTATTCCATCGTAGATATATACCGCATCTTCTGTATCCAGTCATCTGTCGGTGGACATTTTGCTTGCTTTGGTGTCTGGGTTGTCGTATATAGTGCTGCCATGCACGATGGGGTGCGGGTAGGTTTTCGAGCTATGGTTTTGTCTGGGTGTTTGCCCAGAAGTGGGATTGGGGGATCAGATGGTAGCTCTATGTTTTGTTATTGAAGGAGCCTCCCAACTGTACTCCCCAGTGGCTGTACCAGTTGCATTCCCCCCAGCAGTGGAGGAGGGTTTGCTTTCTCCATGCCCTCTCCGGAATTTATTGTAGGGAGACGTTTACATGATGGTCATCCTGACTGACGTCAGATGATACCTCGTTGCTGTTTTGATTTGCATTTCTGAAGTAATTGGTGATCTTCAGCGTCTTTTCATGGTTTTTTGGTTTTGTTTTCTCCTTCTTTTCCAACAGTGTGAGTGCAGTGTACCTCTTGAATTTGTCTTCTGACAAATCCGGCCTGTTTTGAATTCTTTTCAATTACCT
>NW_020841785.1:0-1602 GCF_003676395.1 Aethalodelphis obliquidens | reverse complement strand
TGTGTGTGTGTGTGTGTGTGTGTGTGTGTGTGTGGATATACAGTGGTTCCATTACCTCTCCTTGAAAAGACTATCCTTCTTCACTTGAATTTCCTTTGCTCCTTTCTCAAACATCAGTTGAACATATTTGTGTGGTCCTATTTTTGAACTTCATTATTTCTTCCACTGATTGATGTGTCTATCCTTTTATCAATACCATTATGTCTGATTAATGAAGGCTTATAGTAAATCTTGCAATTGGGGAGTATGAGTCCTCCAATGTTGTTCTTTTTTAGTATTGTGATGGCCATTCTAGATCTTTTATCTTTTCAAATAAACTTTAGAATCAGTTTGTCAGTATCTACAAAACAACTCACTGGAGGTTTGAGGTTGTGTTGCATCCACAGATCAAGTTGGAAAAAACTGACATCTTAATATATTGCGTCTTCCAACCTATGAATACAGAATATATCTGCAATTTTTAGATCTTCTTTAATGTCTTTCATCAGAGCTTTGTTTCTTGTTTATAGATTTACACATATTTTGTAAGATTTATGCATAATATTTCGGTGCTATTGTAAGTGGTACTTAAAAATTTTTAAATTCCTGTTGTTTCTATATACCAGTGGCTGGTATATAGAAAAACAATTGACTTGTGTATCCTGTGGCTTTGCTATAATCACTTAATAGTTGCAGGTATATTTTTGTAGAATCTCTAGGATTTTTACAGAGGCAATCATATCATCTGTGAAAAAAGATAATTTTATTTCTTCCTTTCCAACTGTACAACTTTTATTTTCCTTTTCTTGCCTTATTTCACTTACTAGGACATTCTGTGCTGTTAAATCAGAGTGAGGAAAGGGTGTATCCTTGCCTTGTTCCTAGAAATAGAAGTTTATGAATTGCATTGATTTTCAAGGAAGTACCTTGGGGCTTGTTGATTTTCCCTTTTGTCTTCCTGTTTTCATTTTAATTGATTTATCCTGTAATTTTATTACTACTTTTCTTCTTGCTTTAGGATTATATTTTTTTCTTAAGGGGGAAGCATCCAGTTTCTGACCATTAAGTATGATGTTACCTGTAGGTTTTTTGTAGATATTCTTTATCAAGCTGAGGAAGTTCCTCTCTTTTCCTAGTTTACTGAGATTTAAAAAAAAATGTATCATGAGTGAGTGTTGTATGTTGTCAAATGCTTTTTGTGCATCGACTGAAATGATCATATGATTTTTCTGCTTTAGTCTTTTGACGTGGTTGATTACATTGTTGATTTTCAGTGTTGAACCAGACTTGCACAGCTGGAATAAATCCTACATGGTTGTGGTTTATAATTCTTTTCGTACATTGTTGTATTTGAATTGCCTTTATTTTTTTGAAGATTTTTGCATTATGTTCCTGTGAGATACTGATCTATAGTTTTCCTTTCTTGTAATATATATATATCTGGTTTCGGTATTAGGGTAATGTGGGCCTTGAGTTAGGAAGTATACATTCTGCTTCTATTTTGTGAAAGAGATTGTGGAGAATTGGCATCACATCTTAAATATTTGGTCAAATTCACCAGTAAAAACTTTTAGGCTTGGTGCTTTGTGTGTGTGTGTGTGTGTGTGTGTGTGTGTGTGTGTG
>NW_020841784.1:176-1602 GCF_003676395.1 Aethalodelphis obliquidens | reverse complement strand
GGACTGTTTAGTGTACAGGTTAGTGTACGACAAAGGTTTAGGGTGAGCGTACGTGTGAGGGCACGGGTTAGTGTTAGCGTACGGGTTAGGATTAGGGTACGGGTTAATGTAAGGCTTCGGGTAAGTTTTAGGCTTAGGGTTAGGGTTAGGGGACGGGCACGCTTTGAGTAAAGTTTAGGGTACGACAACGGTTTAGGGTGAGCGTACATGTGATGGCAAGTGTTAGTGTTAGCGTACGGGTTAGGTTTAGGGGACGGGTTAGCGTAAGGCTTCAGGTAAGTGTTAGGGTTAGGGTTAGTGTTAGCGGACGGGGATGGTTTAGGGTACAGGTTAGGGCACGACAACGATTTACGGTGAGCGTACGTGTGAGGGCAGGGGTTAGTGTTAGCGTACGGGTTAGGATTAGGGTACGGGTTAGGGTAAGGCTTCAGGTAAGGGTTAGGGTTAGGGTTAGGGATAGAGTTAGGGTTAGGGGACGGGGACGGTTTAGGGTACAGATTAGAGTACGACAATGGTTTAGGGTGAGTGTACGTGTGAGGGCACGGGTTAGTGTTAGCGTACGGGTTAGGATTAGGGGACGTGTTAGGGTAAGGCTTTGGGTAAAGGTTAGGGTTAGATTAGGGTTAGGGTTAGGGTTAGGGTCAGGGGACGTGGACGGTTTAGGGTACAGTTTAGGGTACGACAATGGATCAGGGTGAGCATACGTGTGAGGGCACGGGTTAGTGTTTGCTTACGGGTTAGGATTAGGGGACGGGTTAGGGTAAGGCTTCGGGTAAGAGTTAGGGTTAGGGTTAGGGTTAGGGTTAGGGTTATGGTCAGGGGACGGGGACGGTTCAGGGTACAGGTTAGGGTACGACAATGGATTAGGGTGAGCATACGTGTGAGGGCACGGGTTAATGTTTGCCTACGGGTTATGATTAGGGGATGGGTTAGGGTAAGGCTTTGGGTAAATTTTAGGGTTAGGGTTCGGATTAGGGTTAGGGGACGGGGACGGTTTAGGGTACAAGTTAGGGTACGACAATGGTTTAGGGTGAGCTTACGTGTGAGGGCACGGGTTAGTGTTAGTGTACGGGTTAGGTTTAGGGGACTGGTTAGGGTAAGGTTTCGGGTAAGGGTTACGGTCAGGGTTAGGGGTCAGGGACGGTTTAGGGTACAGGTTAGGGTACGACAATGGTTTAGGGTAAGCGTACATGTGAGGGCAAGGGTTAGTGTTAGCGTACGGGTTAGGATTAGGGGATGGGTTAGTGTAAGGCTTCGGGTTAGGGTTAGGGTTAGGGGACGGGGATGGTTTAGGGTACAGGTTAGGGTACGACAACGGATTAGGGTGAGTTTATGTGTGAGGGCACCGGTTAGTGTTAGCATACGGGTTAGGATTAGGTGACGGGTTAGGGTAAGGCTTCGGGTAAGTGTTAGGCTTAGGGTTAGG
>NW_020841784.1:0-76 GCF_003676395.1 Aethalodelphis obliquidens | reverse complement strand
GGGTTAGTGTTAGCGTACGGGTTAGGATTAGGGGACGGGTTAGGGTAGGGCTTCGGGTAAGGTTTAGGGTTAGGGG
>NW_020841783.1:0-1602 GCF_003676395.1 Aethalodelphis obliquidens | reverse complement strand
TGTGTGTGTGTGTGTGTGTGTGTGTGTGTGTGTGGATATACAGTGGTTCCATTACCTCTCCTTGAAAAGACTATCCTTCTTCACTTGAATTTCCTTTGCTCCTTTCTCAAACATCAGTTGAACATATTTGTGTGGTCCTATTTTTGAACTTCATTATTTCTTCCACTGATTGATGTGTCTATCCTTTTATCAATACCATTATGTCTGATTAATGAAGGCTTATAGTAAATCTTGCAATTGGGGAGTATGAGTCCTCCAATGTTGTTCTTTTTTAGTATTGTGATGGCCATTCTAGATCTTTTATCTTTTCAAATAAACTTTAGAATCAGTTTGTCAGTATCTACAAAACAACTCACTGGAGGTTTGAGGTTGTGTTGCATCCACAGATCAAGTTGGAAAAAACTGACATCTTAATATATTGCGTCTTCCAACCTATGAATACAGAATATATCTGCAATTTTTAGATCTTCTTTAATGTCTTTCATCAGAGCTTTGTTTCTTGTTTATAGATTTACACATATTTTGTAAGATTTATGCATAATATTTCGGTGCTATTGTAAGTGGTACTTAAAAATTTTTAAATTCCTGTTGTTTCTATATACCAGTGGCTGGTATATAGAAAAACAATTGACTTGTGTATCCTGTGGCTTTGCTATAATCACTTAATAGTTGCAGGTATATTTTTGTAGAATCTCTAGGATTTTTACAGAGGCAATCATATCATCTGTGAAAAAAGATAATTTTATTTCTTCCTTTCCAACTGTACAACTTTTATTTTCCTTTTCTTGCCTTATTTCACTTACTAGGACATTCTGTGCTGTTAAATCAGAGTGAGGAAAGGGTGTATCCTTGCCTTGTTCCTAGAAATAGAAGTTTATGAATTGCATTGATTTTCAAGGAAGTACCTTGGGGCTTGTTGATTTTCCCTTTTGTCTTCCTGTTTTCATTTTAATTGATTTATCCTGTAATTTTATTACTACTTTTCTTCTTGCTTTAGGATTATATTTTTTTCTTAAGGGGGAAGCATCCAGTTTCTGACCATTAAGTATGATGTTACCTGTAGGTTTTTTGTAGATATTCTTTATCAAGCTGAGGAAGTTCCTCTCTTTTCCTAGTTTACTGAGATTTAAAAAAAAATGTATCATGAGTGAGTGTTGTATGTTGTCAAATGCTTTTTGTGCATCGACTGAAATGATCATATGATTTTTCTGCTTTAGTCTTTTGACGTGGTTGATTACATTGTTGATTTTCAGTGTTGAACCAGACTTGCACAGCTGGAATAAATCCTACATGGTTGTGGTTTATAATTCTTTTCGTACATTGTTGTATTTGAATTGCCTTTATTTTTTTGAAGATTTTTGCATTATGTTCCTGTGAGATACTGATCTATAGTTTTCCTTTCTTGTAATATATATATATCTGGTTTCGGTATTAGGGTAATGTGGGCCTTGAGTTAGGAAGTATACACTCTGCTTCTATTTTGTGAAAGAGATTGTGGAGAATTGGCATCACATCTTAAATATTTGGTCAAATTCACCAGTAAAAACTTTTAGGCTTGGTGCTTTGTGTGTGTGTGTGTGTGTGTGTGTGTGTGTGTGTGTG
>NW_020841782.1:0-1603 GCF_003676395.1 Aethalodelphis obliquidens | reverse complement strand
TGGAGACAGGGAGCAAAGGAGAACAGCTTGAGGGCCATTGCAATAGTTCAGGTGAGAAATGACCTCAGTCAAAGCTTGGGAGGTGTGGGTAAGGATAGCAAGGACTTGGTCTCTGCTGGAGAGTAGGGAAGCAAAGGAAAGGAGTGGAGAATGATGTGTTGTCTCTGGCTTCGGTGAATGCAGAGAAGGTATCATTACCCGAGAGAGAGAATACCTAAGGAGGAATGACAGTGGGTGTCCCTGGAGTTGGGTGGGCAGTAAGAGATACTAAGTGCCCTTCAACCTATTGAGTTTGGGTGCCTATGGCAGTCTCAAAAGGGATGTCCCTGACATATGCTCATGGCTGTGATGAAATAGCTTTGGGTAACTTGAGACAAGCTGCCTGAGATGATGTGGTTAAATAGTTAGAGCCAGGTGATTCCCAGGAAGGAGGGAGCCCCCACGTCCTGATGTGATTGATGGCAGGAAAGGCTACAGAAATGTCAGGGAGGGTAACCACTGCAATGACCTTGGATCTGTATTTCTCCAGGCTATTCAGCACTTTGGCTTCCATGATTCCAGCTGGCCCAACCTTTACTTCCTTTAGTGACACTGTCACTTTCTCCTTCAGAGACCAGTCCCAGGAGTCTCTCCTCTCCCCATCTTGCCCAGTTCTGCTTCTTTGCTTTCCTAAAGTCTTCCTTAACCATGGAAGCAGGTGGTAAGACTCTTGGAAACCATGAGGACATTCTATGGAGAGAAAACCTGGACAGGGACCAGAACCCAGGTGGAGCCTCCACTCCCTCCCCGTGCCTTTGGCCATGGGCTAGGATTGGGCTCCGGGGCTATAATGTAAAGCAGTGTTGAACTGAGATGAATAGATCCTCTTCCCCCAACCAGAATAACCTATCTCCTCTTCATGACTGCCAAGTGCTACTTTCAGGTGCATGAATGAAGTTGTTTCATGACTGCTAAGTGCTCCTTTCAGGTGCATGAATGAAGTTGTTTTGTTTTCTTTTGGTGTTGTTGTGATCTCATTTTTAGAAGCTGTTGAATGCATTGAATGGTTTGGGGAGCAGAATTAAAAAGGGGTCAAAATGTCTGTCCTCCTTTGGAAATTGGCCAAGAGTCATTTGCAACCATTAACCCCCACACAGGTTTTTATACGGTGAGCGACAAGGGTAAAAAGCCAAAGAGAATACAGGATCCCAGGTCTTCCAGCATTTATTCTGTATTATTGTACACACTCACAGATTCAACAATAGTAGTGGGGATGCAGTCAGAGTTGCTGTAGTCACTGTCTCTTCAAGCAGAGGCTCTGGACACCTGAGGTTGGGATTGGGCTCATCAGGGGTGGGTGCTGGGCAATAGCTCCCCTCCCCGCCAAGCCCTATCCAAGGGACATGCAGAAGGACAGGGTCAGGCAGGTTCACAGATAAGGTGGGCCACCCAGGCTGGGGACTGGAGGTAAGCCTGGCCACTGGCTCTCTCTTCACTTGTGTGGGATTTCCAGGGGCCTCTGGGCCCCTAGGGGTGTTTACTTATATTTGGGGGACACTACACCTCCTGCTTCTTTAGGGTCAAGACTTCTCCCTTCAGTGGCTGGACTGGGTTGGTCTCTTGG
>NW_020841781.1:0-1603 GCF_003676395.1 Aethalodelphis obliquidens | reverse complement strand
CAGGAGGGGGTGTGGAGAAAAGGGAACCCTCCTACACTGTTGGTGGGAATATAAATTGACACAGCCACTATGGAGGACAGCATGGAGGTTACTAAAAATAGAGCTGCCATATGATCCTGCAATCCCACCCTTGGGCATATATCCAGAGAGAACCATAATTCGAAAAGATACATGCACCCCAGTGTTCGTAGTAGCACTATTTATAATAGCTAAGACATAGAAGCAACTTAAATGTCCATCAACAGATGAATGGATACAGAAGATGTGGTACATATATACAATGGAATATTACTCAGCCATAAAAAAATGAAATAATCCCATTTGCAGCAACATGGATGCAACTAGAGATTAGCATACTAGGTGAAGTAAGCCATAAAGAGAAAGACAAATGCTATATGGTATTACTTATATGTGAAATCTAAAATATGACACAAATGAACCTATCTACGAAACAAAACAGACTCACAGACATAGAGAACAGACTTGTGGTTACCATGTGGGAGGGGGTTGGGGAAGGATGGACTGAGAGTTTGGGGATAGTAGCTGCAAACTATTGCATATAGAATGGATAAAAAACAATGTCCTACTTTATAGCACAGGGAACAGGATATTCAATATCCTGAGATAAACCATAATGGAAAAGAATATAAAACATATGTATATATGTGTATAACTGAGACACTTTGCTATACAGCAAAAATTAATACAACATTGTAACTCAACTATATTTCAATTAAAAAAAAATCAGTTGATGTGAACAACACTAAAGGCCAAATAATCCTAAGAGTCATATAGAGAGCATTCTATCCAACATACACTGAATACACAGTCTTCTCAAGTGCAGAAAAAATATTTTCTAGAAAAGACCGCATGATAGACCACATATCAAATCTTAGTAAACTCAGGAAGACTTAAATTATACCAAGTATGTTGTCTGAGCATATTATTAAACTAGAAATCAATAACAGAATGAAAACTGGAACACTAATGAATACAAAACAATTGATCAACACTCTCCTGACCAACTAATTTATCAAAGAATAAATTTAAGAAGAAATAAGACAGTATTTTGAGACAAACTGAAATGGAAACACAGTATACTAAAAGCTATGGGATGCAGCTAAAGGAGCGTTAAGAGAGAGGTTTATTGCAACAAATGCCTACCTTACGAATTAAGAAATATCTCGAATAAAAAGCCTAACTCTTCTGTTCAAGGACCTGGAAAAAGAACAAACAAATTTTGAGCCCAAAATTAGCAGAAGCAAGAAAATTATAAAGATTACAGCAGAAATCAATGTCATAGAGAAGAGGAAAACAACAGAGAAGATAAGTGATACTAAGAGTTGGTTCATTAAAAGATAAAATTTCGAACCTTTTGCTAGACTAACCAAGGAAAAGGAGAGAAGACCCAAATCAACAAAATTTTAAATAAAAGAGAAGACATTACAACTCTACTACAGCGATAAGAAGGATAACATGTTACTTTGAACAACTACATGCTAACAAAGTGGGAAACCTAGATAAATGGGAAAAAATCTTAGAAACATACAACCTACCAAAAGTGAATTAGGAAGAAAGAGAAAATCTAAATGAAGCAATTAGT
>NW_020841780.1:0-1603 GCF_003676395.1 Aethalodelphis obliquidens | reverse complement strand
ACACATCTACATATGTGTTTGTGTGTATGTATGTTTTTGTATGGGTGAGTGGTATTGAAGCCGAATCCAGCCTCTGTACCCTGACACCGAATTGAATCTCAGAAACAGAGTTTTGGGTGAAGTAGAAAAGAATAGCTTTATTACTTTGCCAGGCAAAGGGGGACACAGCGGTATAATGTCCTCAAAACTGTGTGTCCAAAAAGGGAGGGGGTGTTGTGAAGAGTTTTATAGTCAAGGGGGCAGGGTTGCTGATAAGGATCGGGCTGTGCATTCCTTCAATCCAAATATCATCTAGCATCAGGTGGTGATGGGCAAACTGTTACCTTATCTGGAATGAAGAGTGCTTCCTCAAGTAGTTAACATCTTCCATTTGGTGAGGGTTTTAGTTCTGCAGAAGAGCTCAAAGATATTGTTATGAATATCCTTTGGGGGGGTGGGGGTGGGGGGGACCAGGACCCTGCCCCTCAAGGCTGCACTATTGTTTCTTGACTGCTCCTCCCTTGTCTCTGCATCCCCCCCACCTCCTGATTAGCAACTGTTTGAACCTGGCCTTTGAAACTCAGAGAAGGGGACATAGAAAGGCGTTTGTGCCCAGGAGCCCCATAGGGTCCTGCTGGGTTTCAGTATCTTTTTAAATTCATGAGGAAAGATGTAATAAATTATATATTAAAAAAAACTCATTGCTTGAAGGAGCTAGAAAATGTTTTATTTCTGTGATTGCATTGAACTTGTATTATTTTGCAATACAAATATTTAGTACTTAAATTGCATTACATTCCAAAGCAGTGCTGTCAAAAAGTATTTATGTTTTAGTCAGTTTTCTCCAGAAAAACAGAGCCTGTAGCAGATATAAAGATATACAGAGAGAATTTTTTTATGAAGGTGATGTGATTATGGAGGCTGAGAAGTTCCATGATCTGCAGTTGGCTTGCTGGAGGCCCAGAACTCTGGTGACATAGTTCCTCTTCAAACCCAAAGGCTAAGTGGAGGGGAGCCAATGGCGTAGGTACCAGTCTGAGTCTGAAGGCCTGAGAACCGAAAGCATTGATATCTAAGGGCAGAAGAGGGACCTCCTGGCTCCAACAGAGAGTAAATTCACCCTTCCTCTGCCTTCTTGTTCTATTCAGGCCCTCAGTGGATTGCGTGATGCCCCCCTCCATTGGTGAGGTCCATCTTCTTGACTCAGTCTACTGATTCAGATGCTAATCTCTTCCAGAAACACCCTCACAGACATACCCAGAAATAATGTTTCACCAGGTATCTGGGCATCCCTTAGCCCAGTCAAGCAAGTTGACACATAAAATTATCTATCACAATTTAGCATGAGCTGTGTTTTGCTATTTACATATATATGTACATACATATGTAGTTTTTTATATATAAATTCATTCTCAGTTTTACTGAGCTTATCTATGTGATTAATTTTCTTTTTCTGAAAAAAGTATGTATGTAGTTTATTTTTTAATTTTTATATTTCTTCAATATATTTTGTTTTTGTATACTTGCATAATTAGTTACAGAGTTGTTTTTTCAATATCTTTTTTTGACCACACTTTCACACGTCGCTATATTGTTTTGGAGAATGGGGTCATCTCTCAATACA
>NW_020841779.1:0-1604 GCF_003676395.1 Aethalodelphis obliquidens | reverse complement strand
GGGAGATTTTCGCCGTTTGATATTATGTGGAGCTGGGAGGTCTCTTGGGACCAGTGTCCTGAAGTTGGCTCTCCTACCTCAGAGGCAGAGCCCTGACTCCTGGCTGGAGCACAAAGAGCCTTTCATCTACACGGCTCAGAATAAAAGGGAGAAAAAGAAGAGGGAATTAGTAGAAGTTGAGGAAAGAAAGAAGGAAAGGAGGGAAGGAAGGAAGGAAGGAAGGAAGAAAGAAAGAAAGAAGCAAAGAAGGAAAGAAGGCAAGAAGAAAAGAAAGGAGGGAGGGAGGGAGGGAGGAAGGAAGGAAGGAGGGAAAGAAGGAAAAAAGAAAGAAAGAAGATACAGTAAAAATAAAATAAAGTATAATAAAGTTATTGAATTAAAAAAGTCTTATTTAGAAAAAAAAAAAGGGACGGATAGAACCTTAGGACAAATGTTGGAAGCAAAGCTATACAGACAAAATCTTACACAGAAGCATACACATACACCCTCACTAAAAGAGGTAAAGGGGGAAAAATCATAAATCTTGCTGTCAGAGACCACCTCCTCAATTTGGGATGATTCGTTGTCTAAAGGAGGGAAGGAAGGAAGGAAAGAAAGAAAGAAAGAAAGAAAGAAAGAAAGAAAGAACGAAGGTGAAGTATAATAACGTTATTAAAATTAAAATTGATTATTAAGAAAAAAATTTTAAAGAAAAACCATGGACAGATAGAGCCCTAGGACAAATGGTGGAAGCAAGACTATACAGACAAGATCTCACACAGAAGCATACACATACACACTCACAAAAAGATGAATAGGGGAAAAAAATCATAGATCTTGCTCCTAAAGTCCACTTCCTTAATTTGGGATGATTGGTTGTCTATTCAGGTATTCCACAGATGCAGGGTATATCAAGTTGATTGTGGAGCTTTAATCCGCTGCTTCTGAGGCTGCTGGGAGAGATTTCCCTTTCTCTTCTTTGTTCTCACAGCTCACCGGGGCTCAGCTTTGGATTTGGCCCTGCCTCTGCGTGTAGGTCGCTGGAGGGCGTCTGTTTTTTGCTCAGACAGGATGGGGTTAAAGGAGCAGCTGATTCGGGGGCTCTGGCGCACTCAGGCCGGCGCGGAGGGAGGGACATGGAGTGCGGGGCGGGCCTGCGGCGGCAAAGTCCGGCGTGACTTTGCACCAGCCTGAGGCCCGCCGTGCGTTCTCCCGGGGAAGTTGTCCCTGGATCCCGGGAACCTGGCTGTGGCGGGCTGCACAGGCTCCGCGGAAGAGGGGTGTGGAGAGTGACCTGTGCTCGCACAGAGGCCCCTTGGTGGCGGCAGCAGCAGCCTTAGTGTCTCCCGCCCGTCTCTGGGGTCCGCGCTTTTAGCCGCGGCTCGCGCCCGTCTCTGGGGTCCGCGCTTTTAGCCGCGGCTCGCGCCCGTCTCTGGAGTTCCTTTAAGCAGCGTTCTTAAACCCCTCTCCTCACGCACCAGGAAACAAAGAGGGAAGAAAAAGCCTCTTGCCTCTTCAGCAGGTGCAGACTTTTCCCCGGACTCCCTCCCGGCTAGCCGTGGTGCACTAACCCCTTCAGGCTTTGTTCAAGCCGCCAACCCCAGTCCTCTCCCTGCGCTCCGTCC
>NW_020841778.1:0-1605 GCF_003676395.1 Aethalodelphis obliquidens | reverse complement strand
GGAATATTAGCCACGGAAAACAAGGAAACAGTGCCGTTTGCACCACCATATAAGGACCTAGAGATAACCACCCAACTTGAAGTAAGAAAGAAACTGAAAGACAGATATCCTATGACATCACTTATAGGTGTTACCTCAAAATTGATACTCATGAACTTATTTCCAAGAGAAGGAAGAGCATGGATTAAGAAAACAAAATTACGTTTAGCCAAATGGAAAGGTGAAAGGAATGTATGAATTATGATATGGGGGTTAACAGACATGTACTAATACAGATGAAATATATAACCACAAAATACCTATGCAACGCCAAGAGGTCTACTCAACACTCTATAATAACCTACACGGGAAAGGATCCAAAGAGGAATAGACGGATACGTTGATATGATGAACCAGATTCCGTACACTTAGGAGAAACTGCTTTTTTTTTTTTTATCAAATTTGCTCTGATACCTAAAAAAAATTTAATTTAAAAAACAAGAAGTAGGAGGTATAAGCTCTTGGGCGTTTGCCCTGGCACATTCCCCTCTAATCTGCAGGCTACTAACACGATTTCCCGGAAAGCGCTGTCGCCCAGGAACCCAGAGCTGCAAAGGTAGAAATGCCGCCGCCTTGTGGCCGTTTCCCGCAAGAGCGGCTTTAAGCCCGCAGCTAATGGTCACTTAATAGTCACAAGGACTCAGGGCCGTAAAGGACACCTGCCCTAAAATATTGTGCTGAGGTAGGGAACGGACCAAAAAAATTCAAAACAGGGGCTTCCCTGGTGGCGCAGCGGTTGAGAGTCCGCCTGCCGACGCAGGGGACACGGGTTCGGGCCCCGGTCCGGGAAGATCCCACATGCCGCGGAGTGGCTGGGCCCGTGAGCCATGGCCGCTGAGCCTGCGCGTCCAGAGCCTGTGCTCCGCAACGGGAGAGGCCACAACGGTGAGAGGCCCGCGTACCGCAAAACTAAATAGATAGGTAGATAACTAAACACATACATACATACATACATACATACATAAATAGAAAGGGAAATGGATAAAAGCTCAACCTCAGGAATTATTAGACTCATGCAGATCTAATCTACAAAAAGTTTGCAACACACACCTGTCGACCGACGATCAGCAGAAATTCTACACACAGTCAACACTGAAGGGGTTTTAGAGAACTGTGTACCCTCTAGCTGCTGGCGAGATGTCAAGTGGTAACAGCCAATAAGAACAGAAAGCAGCTGCCTTTAGAAGTAAAAATTGAGGTACCATTCAATCCAGCAGTCACACCACTGGGCCTCTCACCTGAGAAGACCAGAAGCGAGGAGACCCGGGCTGCAACAGCTGCACTGAGGCCTTATTCACAATAGCCAAGACGGTGAAGCTACCAAAATGTCCATCAACAGACGAATGGATTAAGAAGAAATGGTCCGTGTACACAATGGAACATGAACCACGGAAAACAATGAAACACTGCTCTTTGAGGCACCATAGATGAGCTTGGAGATAATCGCAGAACGTGCGGTAAGTCGGAAAGCCAGAGACCTGTATCCTATGATACCACTTATAGGCGTTATGCAATAACTGACACAAATGAACATATTTGCACAGAGAAAGACACTCACAGACTTAG
>NW_020841777.1:0-1606 GCF_003676395.1 Aethalodelphis obliquidens | reverse complement strand
ATATTCCATTGATTACATATACCACATTTTCTTTATCCATTCACTTACTTAGGTTGTTTCTGTCTTGGCTATTGTAAATAATGCTGAACAAATATGTGGGTGCAAATATCTTTTCAAGTTAGTGTTTTTGTCTTCTTCAGATCAGTACCCAGAAGAGGAATTGCTGGATCACATGGTAGTGCTAGTTTTAATTTTTTTGAGGAGCCTCTATATAGTTTTCCACAGTGACTGTACCAATTTACATTCCCACCAGCAGTGCATGAGGGTTCCCTTTTCTCCACATCCTTGCCAACACTTATTATTTCTTGTCTTTTTGATAATAGTCTTTCAAATGCATGATCAAATGCACTTCTCAGAGTGCTACTACTGAGAAGATTTCCCCTAATCACGGTTCTTCAGGGAAACCCTTGCATTGTTCTCTAGTGGAATAGGAATTCTTTATAGGCTTGCATTAACAAACAAGTTGATCTACCCATCAGCTGGGCATGGTGTGAACTGAGATGAGATATTGGTTTGACACAGGTAGATGAATGGAGTCTGAACCCCTTGTTCCTGTAACTTATTTATTATCTCAAAACCTGCTTGGAACCAATTCTGAATAAACCATTTTTGTTGTACAGCAAATCACTGCTGTGTCCATTTGACCTTATGACTTAGTGGTTATGAAAATACCAGCTCATGATGGATACCTCTAGTCACATAATCAGGTAATACTGCCTGGTTAAGTGTTCTTTATCTAAACCAATAGTATACTGATAGTTTCCTTTCAAATGGCATGACCTGACTTCAGAATCCTTTAGTTCTACATGGCCACTCTCCTATCCACATCTTTACCTACTCCATTAGTGCAATATTGTAATTTATAAGAAATATATACTTGGTCATTCAGATGACCAAAATGTGTTTCTTATATGTGTTTGATCTTTGTCTATGGTTCCTGGGACACAGCTCCCAACATCTTTGGAATTTCTGGAGCATAAGAGCAATGGGAACATCTTTTGTCATAATATTTGGTTTCAGTTCCTCAGAGCCATAATGGTGAATTGAGTGCCTTGTTATTCATAACAAGCCCCTTTCCACCACAACTGGGTTTGAGTAATAAATTGTATTTTTGAAAGTACCTATGGATGGGGGCTGGTTTCCCAAGAAACCAACCATGAATAGAGAGTTGGATTTTCAATCCCACCCCCTGATTTCTGGGGCGGGAAGAGGTGCAAGAGGTGAGTCAATCACCATTGGCCAGTGGTTTAATCAACCATATCTATCTAATGCAGCTTCTATAAAAACCCAGAAGGACAAGGTTCAGAGAGCTTTTGGGTTGGTGAACCTATAGAGATTTGGGGAGAATTGCATACCAGGAGAGGACATGTAAACTCCGTACCTTTCCACATACCCTGCCCTGTGCCTCTCTTCCATCTGTCTGTTCCTTATTTATATCCCTTTATAATAAACTAGTGATCTAGTAAGTCAAATAGTTTCTCTCGGTTCTGTGAACCACTCTATCAAATTAATCAAACCTAAGGAGGGCTAAATGCGTTCCGCTCAATTGATCTTGACGTAAAAGGCAAGATTTCATTCTTTCCTATGGCTGAGTAATATTCCATTG
>NW_020841776.1:0-1609 GCF_003676395.1 Aethalodelphis obliquidens | reverse complement strand
TTTGCAGTAAAAGTGAATAAAATGTCACAATTATTTTAATAGTATTTGTGACACAGTAGTTTTAGTTAAGACACCATGACTACAAACATTTACAATAAACCTTTCGGTCTCCTGCTTTTCACTCTGATAGGGTACTTGGAACCGTATTTTGTAAGGTTTAAGTTAGTTGTCATAGGGTACCTCTTTAATTAGAAGTAATTCTGAACTGCCTAGTTCCATGCAGTTTTATATACATATATGTATGATTATTATTTTATGATTTATCAAACTCTGTTGAAAATTTGCATCACTGATACACATTAGAATTTAAGCATTTACCCAGGTACTCAAGGAAAAAAATGTACTTGTCTTGTAATTTCCATAGGGGTACTTACTTTCACATCTTCCCTTCACTTTGCAATTGCAAACATGGCAGGGGAAATATTATCTTACTGGTCTTTGAGTTCCCCTTAGCTATCTGCAACTCCTTAAACAGCCTTTGTGGCTTAACCAAAATTCTCTTCCACCTTCATTCCGCTAACAGATATTGGTCTAAGCATGTACTTATACTAAAAAATACATGACCACGTTGTCTCTACACATCTATAATTTTATGTTAACACTATCATTATGTAAGCTATACTTGAATTGTAATTATAACAGATTTTATGTCAACACACATCCATTTCTAGTGTTCATCTGGTGTTCAAGGGGAGAGCAGCATGTCGTAAATTTTATCAAAATATAACATCTGAAGAATAGAACAGAGGGTAATTGTGTAATTCTGTATTCACTCTAATTAAGTTCAGTGGAGTTGGCATAATAGAATTAAGATGGAAAAAAAAAGACATCGAGGTACCACGGCTCCCTCTCCTAACACACCCTTTTCGTATCCGAGAGCAGAGACTCAGCACCTTTCTGTACAGAAATGGAGACAGGAAGAGGCCAGAGGATGAATGACAGGCACGAATGAGGTGGAACTTTGAAGAGCAACATGGAAATGAAATACTTCTTTTGTATTTGGTAGGTGGGGAAAATGTACCAGCGTGTATGCCTACTGGGACCACGTTTTCCAGAACAGTTAAGCCCAGTGTCAACTATGCTGTCCCACCTTCCTCGTAAGTAGGAACATACTGTTACTTGAATCTTTGCTTCCTGTTTCTTGATAGCTGGTTGAGAAGATTATCACAGGAAGTGCATCTTGTTAGCAAATACACTGTTTTGAAATGATTGACACTCACTGAAGAGTGGCAACTCCAAGCTTGCTCTCTCTTGATCTTGGACTATTTAAGTCTGGAGTGCAGGAGTGGGTTACGGGGAAAGACCATTGGAATTCTTATGTCTTCAGCATAATGGTTATAGCATAATGGTTAGGAGTGTAGGTGCTGGTTCAAATCTCTGCTTTCCACTTGCTAACCATATGAGCTTGGGCAATTTACCTGATTACCTGAACTTCAATACTCCTGCCTATAAAATGATGTTAATAATATTTCATCCCCATAGACTTTTCAATGTTAAATGTTTTCAATGTTAAAATGAAGTCACTTACACCAAGCACTTAATACAATGCCTAGAGCATAGTGAAGTCTATTATTATTACTATTACTACTACTACTACTATTATTATTAT
>NW_020841775.1:0-1610 GCF_003676395.1 Aethalodelphis obliquidens | reverse complement strand
GGGCCCAGCCGCTCCGCGGCATGTGGGATCCTCCCGGACCGGGGCACGAACCCGTGTCCCCTGCATCGGCAGGCGGACTCTCAACCACTGCGCCATCAGGGAAGCCCCTATACTTCTAGATGTAAACTCAAATTCTGACACTTTTTATATAGCAATCATTCAGAAAGGTGAATAGGTTAGGTAGTATTATATAATTCATCTACTTCCACAGTCTACTGGAACAACACTTCAGTTGTTCATTATTCGCAACCATTTATCTAACTTTGCAAATTAAGACAAAAATGATTGACATTATAAAGAAAATGGCCTGCCTCAGGCACTGGTCTGCTGCTACTCATCAGGTTCAGTGCAGTCTCAGATTACAGATGCTCACTTTTATGTGTGCACCGAGGGGACAAAAGTAAAGGGCATGCCGTTTGTACCATCTAATCTATCTATCTATCATCTATCATCATCATCTTTTATTACATATTATATGTAATATGTTTCATATTTCACTGTGTGGGAAAAAAACAAGCAATATAAATGAAGCCTTAAATAATAAGTTTATCAAATTGAAATTGTATTTCAAGGAAAATCAAATATCCATTTGAAATCAGAAGTTCCTGTTTTCCTCATAACCAAAGTTCAGGTGGGTCTAGCACCAATCCCTTTTAAAGGATGGTTGGAAAATGACAGAGGGCAGGGTTTGTCCCCTGAAGTGGATGTGTTATGAATGAATGGAAAGGAAGATGCTGCCCCACTCTGAGGCGCCATTTTACAGTGTGAAGGGCAGGAGGGAGACGGCCCAGCTCGAGGCAGATGAATAGGAATCCTTGCCCCAGAAACAGAGTTGAGCTTGTGCAGAGGAGGGAGGTGCTGAATCCGCTTCCCTCAAATCTGGCCTTTCTCCCCCAGCCCCACAAATGGCCATTTTATAGATGTCTGAAGTTATTGTAGGGTAGAAAACGCTGTTTATCCTGCAATGCACCTCAGGAGAAAATGATGATGTAAAAGGTCTGGTTGAAAGGGTGTGAGGTCATGGCTTCTGCAGGGGAAGAATGGAGGGATTCTAAGTGTGGGCATGGATGCATGAGGAGAGGCTGTGGACGCAGTGACCCAACTTTGCAGCTCTTCGGTGTTTCTTCATTTGGCCAGTCCTTTTGCCTGTAAATGCATCTCTCAGGAACGTTATACAGATTCTAAAATAGATTAAGAGTGCTGAATTCCTCGGAAGGAAGATAAGCAAGCATTCCACTATGACCACGTCTTGAAAGATTACGCAGAATGGAGAGAAAATGCCATGTCTTGCATATAAAACATAACATTAATTCAGAATTCTGCTAACTTAACTTTCTTTTATTTGACACAGTGCTAATGTATTATAATCCGAAGAGTAAACAAAAATGTGAAAGGAACGGTAACGAGTACACATTCTTTTGGAGGACCCAAGTGCTTTGTTTTTTGTTTGTTTGATGTTTTGCGGTACATGGGCCTCTCACTGTTGTGGCCTCTCCCGTTGCGGAGCACAGGCTGTGGACGCGCAGGCTCAGCGGACGCGCAGGCCCAGCGGCCAAGGCTCACGGGCCCAGCCGCTCCGCGGCATGTGGGATCCTCCCGGACCGGGGCAC
>NW_020841774.1:0-1610 GCF_003676395.1 Aethalodelphis obliquidens | reverse complement strand
GGGCCCAGCCGCTCCGCGGCATGTGGGATCCTCCCGGACCGGGGCACGAACCCGTGTCCCCTGCATCGGCAGGCGGACTCTCAACCACTGCGCCATCAGGGAAGCCCCTATACTTCTAGATGTAAACTCAAATTCTGACACTTTTTATATAGCAATCATTCAGAAAGGTGAATAGGTTAGGTAGTATTATATAATTCATCTACTTCCACAGTCTACTGGAACAACACTTCAGTTGTTCATTATTCGCAACCATTTATCTAACTTTGCAAATTAAGACAAAAATGATTGACATTATAAAGAAAATGGCCTGCCTCAGGCACTGGTCTGCTGCTACTCATCAGGTTCAGTGCAGTCTCAGATTACAGATGCTCACTTTTATGTGTGCACCGAGGGGACAAAAGTAAAGGGCATGCCGTTTGTACCATCTAATCTATCTATCTATCATCTATCATCATCATCTTTTATTACATATTATATGTAATATGTTTCATATTTCACTGTGTGGGAAAAAAACAAGCAATATAAATGAAGCCTTAAATAATAAGTTTATCAAATTGAAATTGTATTTCAAGGAAAATCAAATATCCATTTGAAATCAGAAGTTCCTGTTTTCCTCATAACCAAAGTTCAGGTGGGTCTAGCACCAATCCCTTTTAAAGGATGGTTGGAAAATGACAGAGGGCAGGGTTTGTCCCCTGAAGTGGATGTGTTATGAATGAATGGAAAGGAAGATGCTGCCCCACTCTGAGGCGCCATTTTACAGTGTGAAGGGCAGGAGGGAGACGGCCCAGCTCGAGGCAGATGAATAGGAATCCTTGCCCCAGAAACAGAGTTGAGCTTGTGCAGAGGAGGGAGGTGCTGAATCCGCTTCCCTCAAATCTGGCCTTTCTCCCCCAGCCCCACAAATGGCCATTTTATAGATGTCTGAAGTTATTGTAGGGTAGAAAACGCTGTTTATCCTGCAATGCACCTCAGGAGAAAATGATGATGTAAAAGGTCTGGTTGAAAGGGTGTGAGGTCATGGCTTCTGCAGGGGAAGAATGGAGGGATTCTAAGTGTGGGCATGGATGCATGAGGAGAGGCTGTGGACGCAGTGACCCAACTTTGCAGCTCTTCGGTGTTTCTTCATTTGGCCAGTCCTTTTGCCTGTAAATGCATCTCTCAGGAACGTTATACAGATTCTAAAATAGATTAAGAGTGCTGAATTCCTCGGAAGGAAGATAAGCAAGCATTCCACTATGACCACGTCTTGAAAGATTACGCAGAATGGAGAGAAAATGCCATGTCTTGCATATAAAACATAACATTAATTCAGAATTCTGCTAACTTAACTTTCTTTTATTTGACACAGTGCTAATGTATTATAATCCGAAGAGTAAACAAAAATGTGAAAGGAACGGTAACGAGTACACATTCTTTTGGAGGACCCAAGTGCTTTGTTTTTTGTTTGTTTGATGTTTTGCGGTACATGGGCCTCTCACTGTTGTGGCCTCTCCCGTTGCGGAGCACAGGCTGTGGACGCGCAGGCTCAGCGGACGCGCAGGCCCAGCGGCCAAGGCTCACGGGCCCAGCCGCTCCGCGGCATGTGGGATCCTCCCGGACCGGGGCAC
>NW_020841773.1:0-1612 GCF_003676395.1 Aethalodelphis obliquidens | reverse complement strand
GGGCGTGATCAGCTCGTGGACATTCTTCTGATTGGTTGGTGGTGAGGTAAGTGGGAGTCAGCATCATCAACCTTTTGGTTCCAACAGGTTCTGGGGTCTACGTTGGGTGCTTGTGGGCAGCATACCGTTAACTTCTCCCACCAGGTGGGAGTTTCAGTTTCTGCAAAACAGCTCAAAAATATTGTTCTGTATATCCCTTGAGGGGGAACCAGGACCCTGCCCCAAGGCTGCACTGTTGTTTCTTTTGACAGTTCCTCCCTTGTCTCCACATCCCTTCCCTTCCCTAGTTACATCCCTTCCCTAGTTACATCCCATCCCTAGTTACATCTCTTCCCTAGTTACATCCCTTCCCTAGTTTGCAGCTGTTTGAAACCGCTCATTGGAACTCAGGGAAGGTCATGGAGGCTGAATGAAGCCTATATCCTATAATCAAGAAAGGGGGGCACAGAAAGGCTTTTGTGCCCAGGAGCCCCACAGGGTCTGCTCAGTATCTACTCACAGAACTTGCCAGTTCCTTGAAGGCTTGGACGTGGACAAGCCTTAATCTTTCTATTCCCAGCCTCTAGGGACTGCGTGGTTTAGAGCAGGAAGTCAAAAAGTATTTATTGAGTTAATGAAAATAAGCCTGTGTTGAATACTTCTGTGAAGTTGTTTGCATTTTGACAAAAGGCAAAGCCTAAAGCCATAGGAATAAGGCTCCAGTGGTTGAATTTCAGGCACCAGTAAACTCAGGACAGAAGCTTCCTCCATTGTTTAGTGCCTGGAGGAGGAAGCGGCTGTCTCAGCAGGTGGAATTTTCCATTCATGGCTTTCCAGTGCAAAAACAGTCACATGGTCTCCTGAAAACACGTGTGTAGTGGAAACAAATGTGTTTCCCCTTTGACTTTCTGGTGGGAGGAGACTTCTCTCCAGTCCTGTCAGGTTTCCTTGAGCTGGTTCTGGTTGACCGAACATTCCTTCCTCACATCCTCTCCTCCCTGCCTCATGGTAATGCCCTGCTGACCTTTCCTTTATTCCAGCTTTTCAAGCCCAAACATCAGTGCTGCTCTGCCTGCTGGGGAGATCCCAAAGTTGGTTGGGAGTTGGAAGAAGCCTTGTTCTGTCGCTTAGACATTTCCACATCAATCTCTCTGGCCTGGCTGCTGCTTCTGAGCTGACCTGGGGCCTGTCCTGATCCCCAGGCCCCTCCCTGGTGATACCGAGTAGGGCCCTGTGGAGCTCCAGGGCACAAAAGCCTTTCTGTGTCCCCCATTTTCTTCGATTACAGGAAATAGGCTTCATTCAGCCTCCGTGACCTTCCCTGAGTTCCAACGGGCAGATTCAAGGGGTTGTTAATCAGGGAAGGGAAGGGATGTGGAGACAAGGGAGAAACAAAGTCAAGAGAAACAATAGTCAGCCTTGGGGCAAGGTCCTGGTTCCCCACACACAACAGTATCTTTGAGCTGTTTTTGAGCTGTTTTTCAGATACTGAAACCCCCACTAGGTGGAAGAAATAAATGGTTAACGATGGTATGTTGCCCACGAGCACGTAGACCCCAGACCAGCTGGAACCAAAAGGTTGATGATGCTGACTTCCAATTGCCTCACCACCAACCAATCAGAAGAATGTCCA
>NW_020841772.1:0-1612 GCF_003676395.1 Aethalodelphis obliquidens | reverse complement strand
TGGACATTCTTCTGATTGGTTGGTGGTGAGGCAATTGGAAGTCAGCATCATCAACCTTTTGGTTCCAGCTGGTCTGGGGTCTACGTGCTCGTGGGCAACATACCATCGTTAACCATTTATTTCTTCCACCTAGTGGGGGTTTCAGTATCTGAAAAACAGCTCAAAAACAGCTCAAAGATACTGTTGTGTGTGGGGAACCAGGACCTTGCCCCAAGGCTGACTATTGTTTCTCTTGACTTTGTTTCTCCCTTGTCTCCACATCCCTTCCCTTCCCTGATTAACAACCCCTTGAATCTGCCCGTTGGAACTCAGGGAAGGTCACGGAGGCTGAATGAAGCCTATTTCCTGTAATCGAAGAAAATGGGGGACACAGAAAGGCTTTTGTGCCCTGGAGCTCCACAGGGCCCTACTCGGTATCACCAGGGAGGGGCCTGGGGATCAGGACAGGCCCCAGGTCAGCTCAGAAGCAGCAGCCAGGCCAGAGAGATTGATGTGGAAATGTCTAAGCGACAGAACAAGGCTTCTTCCAACTCCCAACCAACTTTGGGATCTCCCCAGCAGGCAGAGCAGCACTGATGTTTGGGCTTGAAAAGCTGGAATAAAGGAAAGGTCAGCAGGGCATTACCATGAGGCAGGGAGGAGAGGATGTGAGGAAGGAATGTTCGGTCAACCAGAACCAGCTCAAGGAAACCTGACAGGACTGGAGAGAAGTCTCCTCCCACCAGAAAGTCAAAGGGGAAACACATTTGTTTCCACTACACACGTGTTTTCAGGAGACCATGTGACTGTTTTTGCACTGGAAAGCCATGAATGGAAAATTCCACCTGCTGAGACAGCCGCTTCCTCCTCCAGGCACTAAACAATGGAGGAAGCTTCTGTCCTGAGTTTACTGGTGCCTGAAATTCAACCACTGGAGCCTTATTCCTATGGCTTTAGGCTTTGCCTTTTGTCAAAATGCAAACAACTTCACAGAAGTATTCAACACAGGCTTATTTTCATTAACTCAATAAATACTTTTTGACTTCCTGCTCTAAACCACGCAGTCCCTAGAGGCTGGGAATAGAAAGATTAAGGCTTGTCCACGTCCAAGCCTTCAAGGAACTGGCAAGTTCTGTGAGTAGATACTGAGCAGACCCTGTGGGGCTCCTGGGCACAAAAGCCTTTCTGTGCCCCCCTTTCTTGATTATAGGATATAGGCTTCATTCAGCCTCCATGACCTTCCCTGAGTTCCAATGAGCGGTTTCAAACAGCTGCAAACTAGGGAAGGGATGTAACTAGGGAAGAGATGTAACTAGGGATGGGATGTAACTAGGGAAGGGATGTAACTAGGGAAGGGAAGGGATGTGGAGACAAGGGAGGAACTGTCAAAAGAAACAACAGTGCAGCCTTGGGGCAGGGTCCTGGTTCCCCCTCAAGGGATATACAGAACAATATTTTTGAGCTGTTTTGCAGAAACTGAAACTCCCACCTGGTGGGAGAAGTTAACGGTATGCTGCCCACAAGCACCCAACGTAGACCCCAGAACCTGTTGGAACCAAAAGGTTGATGATGCTGACTCCCACTTACCTCACCACCAACCAATCAGAAGAATGTCCACGAGCTGATCACGCCC
>NW_020841771.1:0-1613 GCF_003676395.1 Aethalodelphis obliquidens | reverse complement strand
GAAGTAATTCACACTGTTGTGCAAACCTGGCTGCCATCATCCTCCAGGGTACAGCCAGGGAAGGTACCATCCCCCTTGGGGGGAGGGTCGGTGAATGGGCTCCCGCCACCATGCACCTCCTGATGTACAGATTCTGGAGGAACAAAGGGCGGTCACACCGCAGACAGCCTGTGAGGCTGTCGGGCCACTGGGCAACCCCACCAGCCTGGAAGTGCCCCATCAGTTGCTGAAAGCAAAACTCTGTCCCCCCTGTGAAGCCAGGCCATTTGGGCCAGAGAGTCAGAGGAGATGGGTAATCAACTCCTCCTCTCTGCTCACCTCCTTGGGGTCACAGCAACCCCATCTCCAAACCCAAATCTGACCCTGCAGTGCCAAACTGGGAGTGGCAGGTGGGCTCTGCCGGTGCTTCAGCGCCATCTGGAGGTTGTCTGCTCTAATGGCAACTCTCAGCCCTTCCTCCTCCTCCTTCCCTAGTCCTGGGGGGCTGCCTTGCCTCCTGCAGCTGCTGGCCTGATTTCATTCTTTTTTCTCCAGTTACAATGAAGTTTCTTACAGAGGTTTGGAATCTCTTGAAGAAGGAAGATCTTTTAGTCAATACACCTTAACCGTGAGAAGTTGGTTTCAAGAATGAACCCGAAATACTGTATTTTTCTCCTGATGATTCCAAGGAGACACACTCAGGTTTCTAAATCATAAGAAAAACCAAGGTAAATATGATACTCTGAGCCAGAGATGAAAAAGCCGTTTCAGCACCCCCTCCTCATGTCATGTGACCGGGATTTAAATCAATGAACTGGCACTGGTTTTTAAAGCACATGACCCAACTTTAAATCAATCAGCTGCTTACCTCTAACTCACGTGACTTGGCTTTGAATAGTAAGAAATGCAGAGGTATAAAAATGATGTTCTGAACAATAAATGGAAAAACAACATTTTAGAAAGTTTTTTTCTTTCCGAATGGACCATTCATTGCATATAGAATAAAGGATTCTTTTGTGGATTTCTTGAACTGTAAACACATACAATGTCTCCATTGGCTTGATTGACTTAGTTTTTTGGGTGTTTTTGTTGTTGTTGTTAACATCTTTATTGGAGTATAATTGCTTTACCATGTTGTGTTAGCTTCTGCTGTATAACAAAGTGAATCAGCTATTCGTATACATATATTCCCATAACCCCGCCCTCTTGCGTCTCCCTCCCACCCTCCCTATCCCACCCCTCTAGGTGGTCACAAAGCACTGAACTGATCTCCCTGTGCTATGCGGCTGCTTCCCACTAGCTACCTATTTCACCTTTGGTAGTGTATGCCACTCTCTCACTTCATCCCAGCTTACCCTTCCCCCTCCCTGTGTCCTCAAGTCCTTTCTCTACATCTGTGTCTTTATTCCTCTGCAGCCACTCCTGCTAGGGATGGATACTTCCTTTTATGCTCAGGGAAATCCCCTAGTTTGAATATGATTTGAGTTTGATCCTGTGAAACCATCAGAACTTCCCACCAGAGATAAATGGGGAGATCCTGGCCTTTATTAGTATGCACGGTGAACACAGGTGTCCTGGCTGTACTTGCCAACCCTCCTATTTTACCCACCTATTTTTATCCACCTTCCTCCCTG
>NW_020841770.1:0-1613 GCF_003676395.1 Aethalodelphis obliquidens | reverse complement strand
TATGGTATTTGTTTTTCTCTTTCTGACTTACTTCACTCTGTATGACAGTCTCCAGGTCCCTCCGCCTCACTACAAACACCTCAGTTTCGTTCCTTTATATGGCCAAGTAATATTCCATTGTATATATATGCCACATCTTCTTTATCCATTCATCTGTTGATGGACACTTAGGTTGCTTCCATGTCCTGGCTATTGTAAATAGAGCTGCAATGAACATTTTGGTACATGCCTCTTTTTGAATTATGGTTTTCTCAGGGTATATGCCCAGTAGTGGGATTGCTGGCTCTTATGGTAGTTCTATTTTTAGTATTTTCATGAACGTCCATCCTGTTCTCCATAGTGGCTGTATCAATTTACATTCCCACCAACAGCGCACCCACACCCTCTCCAGCATTTACTGTTTGTAGACTTTTTGATGATGGCCATTCTGACCAGTGTGAGATGATATCGCATTGTAGTTTTGATTTGCATTTCTCTAATGATTAATGATGTTGAGCATTCTTTCATGTGTCTGTTGGCAATCTGTATTAGTTCTTTGGAGAAATGTCTATTTAGGTCTTCTGCCCATTTTTGGATAGCGTTGTTTGTTTTTTTCATATTGAGCTGCATGAGTTGCTTGTATGTTCTGGAGATTAATCTTTTGTCAGTTGCATCATTTGCAAATATTTTCTCCCATTCTGAGGGTTGTCTTTTGGGCTTGTTTATGGTTTCCTTTGCTGTGCAAAAGCTTTTAAGTTTCATTAGGTCCCATTTGTTTATTTCTGTGTTTACGTCCATTTCTCTAGGAGGTGGGTGAAAAAGGCTCTTCTTGTGATTTATGTTATAGAGTGTTCTGCCTGTGTTTTCCTCTAAGAGTTTGATGGTGTCTGGCCTTACATTTAGGTCTTTAATCCATTTTGAGTTTATTTTTGTGTATGGTGTTAGGGAGTGTTCTAATTTCATTCTTGTACATGTAGCTGTCCAGTTCTCCCAGCACCACTTATTGAAGAGGCTGTCTTTTCTCCACTGTATATTCTTGCCTCCTTTATCAAAGATAAGGTGACCATATGTGCGTGGGTTTATCTCTGGACTTTCTATCCTGTTTCATTGATCTATATTTGTGCTTGTGTGCCAGTACCATACTGTCTTGATCACTGTAGCTTTGTAGTGCAGTCTAAAGTCAGGGAGCCTGACTCCTCCAGCTCCGTTTTTCTTTCTCAAGATTGCTTTGGCTATTCTGGGTCTTTTGTGTTTTCATACAAATTGCGAATTTTTTGTTCTAGTTCTGTGAAAAATGCCAGTGGTAGTTTGATAGGGATTGCATTGAATCTGTAGATTGCTTTGGGTAGTAGCATCATTTTCACAATGTTGATTCTTCTTATCCAAGGACATGGTATATCTCTCCATCTATTTGTATCATCTTTAATTTCTTTCATCAGTGTCTTATAATTTTCTGCATACAGGTCTTATGTCTCCATAGGTAGGTTTATTCCAAGATATTTTATTCTTTTTGTTGCAATGGTGAGTGGGAGTGTTTTCTTAACTTCACTTTCAGATTTTTCATCATTAGCGTATAGGAATGCAAGAGATTTCTGTGCATTAATTTTGTATCCTGCTACTTTACCAAATTCATT
>NW_020841769.1:0-1614 GCF_003676395.1 Aethalodelphis obliquidens | reverse complement strand
CCTAAACCGTTGCTGTACCCTAACCTGTCCCCTAAACCGTCCCCTAAACCTAAACCTAACCATTACCCGAAGCCTCACCCTAACCCGTCCCCTAATCCTAACCCGTACGCTAACACTAACCCGTGCCCTAACACGTATGCTCACCCTAAACCGTTGTTGTACCCACACCTGTCCCCTAAAGCGTCCCCATTCCCTACCCTAACCCTAACCCTTACCCGAAGCCTTACCCTAACTCGTCCCCTAATCCTTACCCGTACGCTAACACTAACCCGTGCCCTCACACGTACGCTCACCCTAAACCGTTGTCGTACCCTAACCTGTCCCCTAAACCGTCCCCGTACCCTAACCCTAACCATAACCCTTACCCGAAGCCTTATCCTAACCCGTCCCCTAATCCTAACCCGTACGCTAACACTAACCCGTGCCCTCACACGTACGCTCACCCTAAAACGTTGTCGTACCCTAATCTGTACCCTAAACCGTCCCTGTCCCCTAACCCTGACTCTAATCATAACCCTAACCATAACCCTAACCCTTACCCGAAGCCTTACCCTAACCCGTCCCCTAATCCTAACCCGTACGCTAACACTAACCCGTGCTCTCACACGTACGCTCAGCCTAAACCGTTGTGGTACCCTAGCCTGTCCCTTAAACCGTCCGCATCCCCTAACCCTAACCCTAACCCTAACACTAACCCTTAACCGAAGCCTTACCCTAACCGTACCCTAATCCTAACCCTTACGCTAACACTAACCCGCGCCCTCACACCTACGCTCCCCCTAAAGCGTTGTCGTACCATCGCCTGGACCCTAAACCGTCCCCGTCCCCTAACCCTAACCCTAGCCCGAACCCTAACCCTAACCCTTCCCCGAAGCCTGACACTCACCCGTCCCCTAATCCAAACCCGTACGCTAACACTAACCCGCGCCCTCACACGTACGCTCCCCCTAAAGCGTTGTCATACCCTCACCTGGACCCTAAACCGTCCCCGTCCCCTAACCCTAACCCTAGCCCGAACCCTAACCCTATCCCTTCCCCGAAGCCTGACCCTCACCCGTCCCCTAATCCTAACCCGTACGCTCACACTAACCCGCGCCCTCACACGCATGCTCCCCCTAAAGCGTTGCCGTACCCTCACCTGGACCCTAAACCCTCCCCTTCCCCTAACCCTAACCCTAGCCCGAACCCTAACCCTAACCCTTCCCCGAAGCCTGACCCTCACCCGTCCCCTAATCCTAACCCGTACGCTAACACTAACCCACGCCCTCACATCTACGCTCCCCCTAAAGCTTTGTCGTACCCTCACCTGGACCCTAAACTGTCCCCGTCCCCTAACCCTAACCCTAACCCTTACCCGAAGCCTTACCCTAACCCGTCCCCTAATCCTCACCCGTATGCAAACACTAACCTGTGTTCTCACATGTACGCTCACCCTAAACCGTTGTCGTACCCTAACCTGTCCCCTAAACCATCCCTGTCCCCTAACCCTAACCCTAGCCCTAATTCTTACCCGCAGCCTTACCCTAATCCGTCCCCTAATCCTAACCCGTACGCTAACACTAACCCATGCCCTAACACGTATGCTCACCCTAAACCGTTGTTGTACCCTAACCT
>NW_020841768.1:0-1614 GCF_003676395.1 Aethalodelphis obliquidens | reverse complement strand
AATGAATTTGGTAAAGTAGCAGGATACAAAATTAATGCACAGAAATCTCTTGCATTCCTATGCACTTATGATGAAAAATCTGAAAGTGACGTTAAGAAAACACTCCCATTCACCACTGCAACAAAAAGAATAAAATATCTAGGAATAAACCTACCTAAGGAGACAAAAGACCTGTATACAGAAAATTATAAGTCACTGATGAAAGAAATTAAAGATGATACAAATAGATGGAGAGATATACCATGTTCTTGGATCAGAAGAATCAACATTGTGAAAATGACTCTATTACCCAAAGCAATCTACAGATTCAATGCAATCCCTATCAAACTACCACTGGCATTTTTCACAGAACTAGAACAAAAAAATTCGCAATTTGTATGGAAACACAAAAGACCCAGAATAGCCAAAGCAATCTTGAGAAAGAAAAACGGAGCTGGAGGAGTCAGGCTCCCTGACTTTAGACTGCACTACAAAGCTACAGTGATCAAGACAGTATGGTACTGGCACACAAGCACAAATATAGATCAATGAAACAGGATAGAAAGTCCAGAGATAAACCCACGCACATATGGTCACCTTATCTTTGATAAAGGAGGCAAGAATATACAGTGGAGAAAAGACAGCCTCTTCAATAAGTGGTGCTGGGAGAACTGGACAGCTACATGTACAAGAATGAAATTAGAACACTCCCTAACACCATACACAAAAATAAACTCAAAATGGATTAAAGACCTAAATGTAAGGCCAGACACCATCAAACTCTTAGAGGAAAACACAGGCAGAACACTCTATAACATAAATCACAAGAAGAGCCTTTTTCACCCACCTCCTAGAGAAATGGACGTAAACACAGAAATAAACAAATGGGACCTAATGAAACTTAAAAGCTTTTGCACAGCAAAGGAAACCATAAACAAGCCCAAAAGACAACCCTCAGAATGGGAGAAAATATTTGCAAATGATGCAACTGACAAAAGATTAATCTCCAGAACATACAAGCAACTCATGCAGCTCAATATGAAAAAAACAAACAACGCTATCCAAAAATGGGCAGAAGACCTAAATAGACATTTCTCCAAAGAACTAATACAGATTGCCAACAGACACATGAAAGAATGCTCAACATCATTAATCATTAGAGAAATGCAAATCAAAACTACAATGCGATATCATCTCACACTGGTCAGAATGGCCATCATCAAAAAGTCTACAAACAGTAAATGCTGGAGAGGGTGTGGGTGCGCTGTTGGTGGGAATGTAAATTGATACAGCCACTATGGAGAACAGGATGGACGTTCATGAAAATACTAAAAATAGAACTACCATAAGAGCCAGCAATCCCACTACTGGGCATATACCCTGAGAAAACCATAATTCAAAAAGAGGCATGTACCAAAATGTTCATTGCAGCTCTATTTACAATAGCCAGGACATGGAAGCAACCTAAGTGTCCATCAACAGATGAATGGATAAAGAAGATGTGGCATATATATACAATGGAATATTACTTGGCCATATAAAGGAACGAAACTGAGGTGTTTGTAGTGAGGCGGAGGGACCTGGAGACTGTCATACAGAGTGAAGTAAGTCAGAAAGAGAAAAACAAATACCATA
>NW_020841767.1:0-1615 GCF_003676395.1 Aethalodelphis obliquidens | reverse complement strand
AGAAACACTGATTTGAAAAGATGCATGCACCCACATCCAGTGTTTATAACAGCATTGTTTACAATAGCCAAGATATGGAAGCAACCTAAGTGTCCGTCAAGAGATGAATGAATAAAGAATACGTGCCATATGTACACAATGGAACACTGCTCAGCCATAAAAAATGATTAAATTGTGCCATTTACAACAACATAGATGGACCTGGAGGGTATTATGCTTCGTGAAATAAGTCAGACAAAGACAAATACTGTAATGATATCACTTATAAGTAGAATCTAAAAAATAAGACGAATGAATACAACAAAACAGAAAGAGATTCACAGATATAGAAAACAATTTAGTGGTTACCAGTGGGGAGAGGGAAGCGAAAGGGGCAAGATACACACTGGGAATTAGGAAGTGCAGACAACTATGTATAAAATAAATGAGATACAAGGATATATTGTAGGGCATGGGGAATATAGCCAATATTTTATAGTAACTTTCAATGGAGCATAATCTATAAAAATATTGAATAACCATGTTGTACACCTGAAATTAACATAATATTGTAAATCAATTATACTTTAATAAAAAATTAGAATTTTATGTACAATAAAGGATACCAAAGTCAGACTGAAAAACAGTTGATGGGTAGAAGACATATACATTATCTAAAACCCAACAAAGGACTCAACATCTGAATACAAAAACTTCTACATCTCTAAAGACACACAATACTCAATAGAAAAATGAGCGAAGGTCATGATAGGCAATTCACAGAATGGAAAACATGAATAGCAAGAAAGTATATGAAGACCTAACTTTTCTAGAATCAGAGCAATGCAGAATTAAAACACCTTACTTCATATGAATCCACACATGCCAAATTTCCAGAAGTTAAAATGCAAATTATGCTGTGGAGCAACTACGCCTGCGCACCACAACTACTGAGCCTGCGCTCTAGAGCCTGGGAGCCACAGCTACTGAGCCCGCGCGCCTAGAGCCTATGCTCCGCAACAAGAGAAGCCACTGCAATGAGAAGCCTGCGCACCGCAACGAAGAGTAGACCCCGCTCGCTGCAACTAGAGAGAGCCTGAGTGTAGCAACGAAGACCCAATGCAGCCAAAAATAAACTAATTAATTTTTAAAAATGCAGATTAACAGCGTGTGGTGACAAAGGATATGGCAAGAGAGAAATTCCAAGTATTGCTGGTGAGGGGAAAATGGTACAGCTATTCTGGGGAGGAATCTGTGAAATAAGGCATATATATGACTTCTACCTCAGCCATTCCACAGCTGCAGTGTTACTCTGCACTGTTACTCAAGGGGACATGTGGAAAGAGTGTATTAATGCCTATGGTGGACATAAAGTGTTGAAAATAGCCTAAGTATTAGAAAATAGCCTAAATAGCCTATGGTGGACATAGCCTGTGGTGAAATAGCCTATGGGGACATGTGGAAAGAGTGTATTAATGCCTATGGTGGACATAAAGTGTTGAAAATAGCCTAAGTATTAGAAAATAGCCTAAGTATTAGAAAATAGCCTAAATAGCCTAAGTATCACCAGGGTAACGGATAAGCAAAATATGGTATTAACATATGGTGGAATATTAGACAGTGGCCAGAAGCAATA
>NW_020841766.1:0-1615 GCF_003676395.1 Aethalodelphis obliquidens | reverse complement strand
GTGTCGTGTACACCTGGGTCACCCATATGCCTCCCAGGACAGCACTCCCTCCCCAGATATGTGATCACTGAAGAACTGAAAAGATAGTGTCACGGTTCCTTCCCAGGAGGTACAGAATGTGCTCCAGGAAAATTGCTGGGGCTGATAGAGCAGCCTTATTCCTGCCAGGGACCCTGGGGAGGGAGTGCTGTCCTGGGAGGCATATGGGTGACCCAGGTGTCCACGACACATCCGCTCTGCACAGAAGCACGAGGACAGCACGAAAGCACTTTCTTCTTTCCCCAAACCCAGTAACTCTCAACGTTTTCCAAGCTCAAGTGGCTAGGCGGGTAAATGCGACATTTTCAAGGCACCGTTGACGCCTGAACCGTGTGGCTTTGAACTGTGCGTGTCCACATACACACGGATGCTTTTCAAGAGTAAACACCACGGCCCTACGTGGTCTGTGGTTGGATGAATCCGTGGGTGCAGAGGAACCTCGGAGAGGGAGCGGCGGCTCTAAGCAATACTCAGATTAGCCCACGTGTTGGTCAAGGTCAAGGGTAGAACCGAGACCAAAGCGCTCCGAGGTCTGAGCCCTGGGAACAAAGCGCGGCTCCCTGAGGAAAAGCCCACACGGAGGCGGGTCACGGACTTGAGCAGGCGCTGGACAGAGCACCACATGGGCGGCTCCCGGAAGCGCAAAGAAGGAGCCTCAGGCAAATCAGAAGAGCTCCGTACACCTACAGGAGCCAGGACTTTGGACAAAGCCCTTCCTCTTCAACCTCCCTCCTTGCAGCAAGAGGATTCACTTGAGAAGCCCAGCGGCTGCCCCTTGGGAGCACTGGGGGGGAAGGACTTGGTTCTTATCTACATCATGGCCCACCTTTCAAAACCCCAGGGCGGCTCCGCCGCTCCAAGTGCACGAGCTCGAGGCCCGATGGGTGGGTCTTCCCTGGGGAGCCGACACAACCCACTGCGCAGCCTGTTTGCTCGGCCCTCATTCCCTGTCTCCTCGGCGTCTCACCACCTTCCATGCTTGCCTAACCCACACTCAAAACAACTTTTCTCCTGGAGTGATCCCACCTCCCCACCAGGGAAGCTCCCAGCTCGGACCACGTCCCTCTGAAAGTGCTCTCACTCAGGAGGCCCCCTTTCCCAGTCAGGCCCTTGAGTATAAAAGGAGTCAGGTTCCTCCACGCGTTTGAACCCTGCCTCCTATGATGCCTTCTCACCTCCCAGGAAGGATTGTAACGTCACCCTCTGCATTTCTATGACAAAACAGCTGCAACCCCGTCTCTCCTGACAGATGCTGACAGGTTCTCCCGGAACATGCGCCCCTCACTGTGGAGAACACAGCCCCAGAGGACCCTGCGACAGAGCTCCCCAGGAGAGACACAGACCTTCTTAGATGAAGTTTATGGGCCAGGTTCCCAGCCCTCTGTCCCTCTGGCCATCTCCTCACAGAGAGGCTTCCTTCTGCCACCTTTGCAACACGCCTCCTCAGCCCCCCTGCCCCTCTGACGGGTAGGAGGGCCTCACTGACTTCTTTGTGGATGACTACTCGCCTGGCCTTGCTTTGCCAACGCCAGAGAGGAGAGAGGAGAGTCAGGAAGCGTTTTAAGAAGAGCTTTGC
>NW_020841765.1:0-1615 GCF_003676395.1 Aethalodelphis obliquidens | reverse complement strand
CAGGGAAACATGGGATCCAGGCAACAGGGAAGCCTTGTAAAATTATAGAGTAGGAGAGAGAGGCAGAGGGCTGCCCTGAATGAGGAGAAGGAGATCCGGGACGTCATCCCTGCCCCAGGTGTGCAGGGAACCAGTCTCCGTGTGGCAGCACAGAGGGCTGTGGGAGAGTCTGTGCAAAGAGGTGAAGTTGGTGGAATATGCAATGTGCTTGAATGTATTCAGAAAGACTTAGATTCTGCACAGAGTTTTAGAATGATTTAAAATGAGTACAATATGGGGCTTCCCTGGTGGTGAGGTGGTTAAGAATCCACCTGCCAGTTCAGGGTACAAGGGTTTGAGCCCTGGTCCGGGAAGATCCCACGTGCTGTGGAGCAACTAAGCCCGTGTGGCACTACTACTGAGCCTGCGCTCTAGAGCCCGTGAGCCACAACTACTGAGCCCGCCTGCTGCAACCACTGAAGCCCGCGCACCTAGAGCCCATGCTCCGCAACAAGAGAAGCCACCACAATAAGCCCGCGCACCGCAACGAAGAGTAGCCCTGCTCGCTGCAACTAGAGAAAGCCCACATGCAGCAATGAAGACCCAAAGCAGGCAAATAAACTAAAAAAAAAAAAAAAATCAGTACAACCAAAGTAAGACATTATTTATTCCAGCGAAATCTTAAATATCCATTCAAGAAAAGTAATCACAGTCTACTAAATGCTCACTTGTGACTAGCATTTCCGTCATCATCATAAGGCAAATATTGCACAGCGAGCTAATCAAAATTACAAAACTGATAGATGTATAATTATAAGTTATAACTATTTTGGGAAGACTGGGGTGTGTGAAAGAAAAACCAATTAACTAAAGATGATACATAAAACTGAAAGCAAAGGAGTATTAAAGGCATGCATTTTAGAGACATAGAAGAAACAATTAGAGAACCAGCTTAAGAACTAAAAGAGTTTCTCTCTGAGATTCAAGAGACGGGGGACATGGAAGATTGGGGACATCGGTCCAGATATCAAGTCTTATAGAAGTATTTTACTTTTTAAAACTACGTGCACATATCCATTAGCTAAAAATAAAAAGACAACCTAGTAGATGAGACAATAGCCTTTGGCCTTAGGAATTGTTCTGTTAAGAAGAGTCATAGAAATGGAGCAGTAGTTGGGAGGAAACTGTACACAGAGTGGTGGATGTTTATGGGAGAATTTGGTTTTGATTTATTTATTTTTGTTTGATGAATTTTTTTTTTTTTTTACGTTATGTGGGCCTCTCACTGTCGTGGCCTCTCTCGTTGCGGAGCACAGGCTCTGGACGTGCTGGCTCAGCGGCCATGGCTTATTGGCCTAGCCGCTCCGCGGCATGTGGGATCTTCCCGGACCGGGGCACGAACACGTGTCCCCTGCATCGGCAAGTGGACTCTCAACCACTGTGCCACCAGGGAAGCCCTGTTTGATTAATTTTAATGGGAGGAATTACAGCATGTTTGTAGGCAGGGATGAAGGAGCAGTAGAGAGTGGGAAACTGATGACACAGGGGAGGATGGAGTCGGATCCTGTACCCACGATGAGGGGCACCCTTAGACAGGAGGGGACCATCCATCATCACTGGTGGGAAGGTGAGATAC
>NW_020841764.1:0-1616 GCF_003676395.1 Aethalodelphis obliquidens | reverse complement strand
GGGGTGGGAAGAAGGGAGATGGGTTAGGATCATTTTTGTTAAAATCTGGGGCCTGATTGGGTAAATGGTGAAACAAAGGAAAGAACAACTAACGATGATTTGATTCTGTGTCCAGAATATTTTATCCTTTCAAAAAATGTCATTGGCAACCTAAATGAGGACTGTGAGAGATCGTTTGTAAGCTGCGAATGCCTGAAACTTAGAAGCCAAGGTGTTCCCTGCCTCAGCATAATGCTGTTCCCAGCAAAGGACTAAGCCAGTTACGAAGTTACCGAAGCTGTCATTTTGGGGGATTGAAGCCGGCTGAGGAGGAAAAGTCTTATTGGAGTGTATACACAGGCAGGTCATTCTGTCCTAGAGGTGCTGATTCTTGAAATTGACAAGAAGACCCTTTCTTCTCCAGTCATGAGGTTATAAATATCAGCTTCTCCATCCAAGCCACTGGCTGAAGTATTTGGGGAAGGGCAGAGGGTGGTACAGGAGGTGGGAGAGTAGGGAAAGACAAGGGCTGGTGCTCTTAGGGTGGAAAACTCTTGGAGCCTCTGTTTTTGAACTTTGAAACCATTGGTGGCAGCGTTCAGTCACTGACAGCACAAGTTCACTGAAGCACTTCAAGAGTTGAATGATTTCAAAAGCCCTGGTCTCAGGAGAAGATTAAATTTTCACACTGGGGCAGTGGTTCACTTTAAAACAAAACTTTTTTTTTAATCCTAAGCATTAACTAAAACCCAAAATGCTGTCATGACTCATGAGATCCATCAGTTTTTGACATCATCTAGACCTGCATCTAGAACTCCATTGTAAAAGGCATGTGTTAGGTTTCTGTGAAAACTTTTTTTTTTTTTTAACATCTTTATTGGGGTATAATTGCTTTACAATGGTGTGTTAGTTTCTGCTTTATAACAAAGTGAATCAGTCATACATAAACATATGTTCCCATATGTCTTCCCTCTTGCGTCTCCCTCCCTCCCACCCTCCCTATCCCACCCCTCCAGGCTGTCACAAAGCACCGAGCCAATATCCCTGTGCCATGTGGCTGCTTCCCACTAGCTATCTACCTTACTACGTTTGTTAGTGTGTATATGCCCATGACTCTCTCTCGCCCTGTCACAGCTCACCCTTCCCCCTCCCCATAACCTCAAGTCCGTTCTCTAGGAGGTCTGCGTCTTTATTCCTGCTTTACCCCTAGGTTCTTCATGACATTTTTTTTCTTAAATTCCATATATATGTGTTAGCATACGGTATTTGTCTTTTTCTTTCTGACTTACTTCACTCTGTATGACAGACTCTAGGTCTATCCACCTCATTACAAATAGCTCAATTTCATTTCTTTTTATGGCTGAGTAATATTCCATTGTATATATGTGCCACATCTTCTTTATCCATTCATCCAATGATGGGCACTTAGGTTGTTTCCATCTCTGGGCTATTGTAAATAGAGCTGCAATGAACATTTTGGTACATGACTCTTTTTGAATTTTGGTTTTCTCAGGGTATATGCCCAGTAGTGGGATTGCTGGGTCATATGGTAGTTCTATTTGTAGTTTTTTAAGGAACCTCCATACTGTTCTCCATAGTGGCTGAACCAATTCACATTCCCACCAGCAGTGCAAGAG
>NW_020841763.1:1232-1617 GCF_003676395.1 Aethalodelphis obliquidens | reverse complement strand
TAGTAGTATTTGCCATGCACTGGCCTAGTAGTAGTAGTAGTAGTAGTGGTGGTAGAAAGAGCAGTACAAGTGGCATCAGCAGCAGTAATAGTGGCAGCATATTTGACCTGCAGAGGGCCAGAAATAGAAGTAGAAGAATCAGCAAGAGCAATAGTAGTAGCCGGCCCACGCTGCGTTAGGCGAAGCCCAACCGCAGACCGGGCCGGCCCTCCTGCCCGACAGCAGGTGGCCCGAAGCCAGTGGGAGCCAGCATTGTGTTGGTAAAGCCCCTTAGACCCAGCAACGCCACCCTTGCCCCCACGCCACCGTCCGAGCTCAGGACCCCGCCCCAGGTGACCGGCAGGCCCGGGGAAGCGGCCTGGGCCCTCGATCCTGCTCCCGCCCC
>NW_020841763.1:0-1132 GCF_003676395.1 Aethalodelphis obliquidens | reverse complement strand
TAGAAGAATCAGCAAGAGCAATAGTAGTAGCCGGCCCACGCTGCGTTAGGCGAAGCCCAACTGCAGACCGGGCTGGCCCTCCTGCCCGACAGCAGGTGGCCCGAAGCCAGTGGGAGCCAGCATTGTGTTGGTAAAGCCCCTTAGACCCAGCAACGCCACCCTTGCCCCCACGCCACCGTCCGAGCTCAGGACCCCGCCCCAGGTGACCGGCAGGCCCGGGGAAGCGGCCTGGGCCCTCGATCCTGCTCCCGCCCCTGGCCATGGCGAAACGGCGGAGGGGCGGCTTTTTCCGTATGGAGCTGTGGAGAGCCAGCCCGGCAGACAGGTGGCGGCGCCGGGGCTGGGCTCCAGTGGGGGCGGCCAGGTGCAGGTCGAGGGGCTCGTGGGCCGCGCGGACGGCCCCCGGGTCCGCGGCCACGTCTGGTTTCCGTCAGGCCACCCCCGGAGCGTCTGGTGTGCCTCTGCCTTCCAGGGACGAATTCTGGCCGCCTGGCCGGTCAGGCAGGCGGGGAGCGCCTCATAAGACGCTTGCTGTGGTGGGAGGGGCCTGAGGAGGTGGGGCTTGCAGCTGTACCCGGCGGGGGGCGGAGATAGCCGCGAACGCCGCGGGCGCCAAAAGGAGAAGGCGGAGCGCACCCGGTCTTCCCTAGAGGTCTCCCATCCAAGTTCTAACCAGGCCCGACCCTGCTTAGCTTCCGCGATCGCGGCGAGATCGGGCCCTTCTAGGCTGGTTTGGCAGTAGATGCCGGCGGCGTCGCGGGCTGCCTCTTGAGGCGCAGCTTAGCGGGCGCTTGGGCCTTACCGCCAGCCCAGCGGCCCGCCCGTCCCGGCATGGCCCCGCCGCCCGCCTAGGCCGGGGAACGGAGGTAGCAGCAGCAGTAGAAGTAGCAGCAGTAGTGGTAATATAAGTAGTATTTGCCATGCACTGGGCTAGTAGTAATAGTAGTGGTAGTAGCAGCAGGAGAAGTGGCTGCAGCAGCAGGAGTAGTAGCACCATATATTCCCTGCCGAGGGCCAGTAGTAGTAGTAGCAGTAGCAGCAATTGAAGTAGTAGTAGTAGATTTGCCATGCAGTGGACTGCTAGTAGTAGCAGTAGTAGTAGAGTTAGCATCAGCAATAGAAGTGGCATCAG
>NW_020841762.1:557-1618 GCF_003676395.1 Aethalodelphis obliquidens | reverse complement strand
TCAGGAAACACCATACACTTCTCCCCAGTGTCTGTTGGCAATTTACATCCCGCCCATCAGCATAACAAGGCTCCCAGTTCTCCATGGCCTGTCCTGCCTTTCTGGATTTTACACTTTTTTCAGATGGCCCTTTTGACCAGGGGGAAGTGAGACTTCATTGTAGTGCAGATTTCCTTTGCAAGCTTGCTTGGTTGACCAAAAAGGGCGTATGCGTTTTTTCCTGAATATATTCAGGAAAAAACGCATACGCCTTTTTTGGCCAAGTGCATCATTGTGGACGTTCTGCCTCTTTTCCTATGCTTTCAATGCATTCCAGTCTACCTCCTGAAATCGGTTTTCTGAAATTCTGCACAACTTTCAAGTCCTATTGGCAGCCTTACTTCAGTATATTTTTGGATGATAGCTGTCATTTATAACTCTGCAGGTTTGTGAATTACAGTGCCCCTGAGCTCCTTTCTTCAAGTCGCTTTCTTGTGACCTGGCCGCAACACCGCAGGATGGCTTCAGGCCCTAATCTGGTTCCGGCACAGCACGCTGAGCATTTGGTTAATTCCTCTTCCTGGTGGAAAATGAGAGTTAAATTTGCCCGTCCAGACACCTCCAGCTAGTCTCTCATTGGTTCTCGCTATTCCGGTTCATCTTCCGCAGAAATTGAAAACTGGCCAAACAGGAGGTTAAGGGGACTGACTCTCCAAGTCGGGAGAGTGTTAGTAAAGCGTCTGGAATGTTGAACACGAGTACCAGGGGACGAAAACTGAGACATATTTGAACACGTCTCCCAATCACATGGTTGATCATACTCTAGGTTCCACATGCATGTTTTAGCTGAAGGAAGAATACCTTAAACCTGGGTAGTTGAAACCCGTGGAATGGGTACCATGCAATATGACTTCAAAGGGTCTTCATTTGCTCACCGAACTTCTCCAATCCTATCAGTGCTGCATTTATGCCCCTGTATACATCTTTGAATCTCTTTTGGAGACATAGCAATCCATAGCTTTTAAGATACTTACTAGTCAGGTACATTCTTAGGTGTTAATATGCGGTGTTGAGTCCATTTC
>NW_020841762.1:0-457 GCF_003676395.1 Aethalodelphis obliquidens | reverse complement strand
AGCAAGCATAAGTTGGTTTTCTAAATTTGAGACCCTGTTCTGTTCTGCAATTCAGTTCCTGTGTAGCCAAGTTTACATTCGGTGTATTACTGATATCTTATGATGTTTCATTTTCTGTGTGACTTATTTCAGTTAGAATCATCATACCTGAATCCACTCATTGTGCTGCTAAGGGCCTGATGACATAGATTTCATTGCTGAGTGATATTGCTTTGTAAGTAAATACCACAACTTCTTTATCCATTTTTCACTTTCTGCGATGTTGAACTTGTACTGTAAACGAGGTTCTTGTAAACAGAGGCGTCCAAAACTTTGGGGTGGCTGTGTCTTTTTGATTTTAATTTCCCTAAGCTATAGGACCATAAGTGGAAGTGCCCTGGGCTCTGTTGCTTTGTTTCTTAGCTGTTTCCGGAAACACCATACACTTCTCCAGAGTGGCTGTTGGCAATTTACATCC
>NW_020841761.1:0-1618 GCF_003676395.1 Aethalodelphis obliquidens | reverse complement strand
GCACCTTTGGGTTCATGGGGGTTTATATATAAGCAACGGTTGATCAATGTGAGCTGGTTGTCCAAACGATTATGTGCAATCTAAGAAAAAAATGGGCCTTGGATCTGCTCAGCTACTTAATAATATTAGCAGCGGGAGTAGTCAAAGAAGCTAAATTTTATTAAGTGTTTATATGCCAAACAACGTGCTGAACGTTTTAAAAGGATTTACTCACGTATTACAACGAGGCTATACGCTAGGTCCTGATAATGTTATTCGTCTCTTTCAGATGTTGACTGAGCCTCAGATGGGTTACAAAAGCACCTAAGATCCCCTTGTCAGTACATGACGGAAATGAGTTCAAATCCAGCCTGTCTGACTTGTTCTTAATCACTAAGGTATGAAATTAAGCATGTTGCCCTTTGCCTGATTCTCCTTCTGAGGCCTGAATATTTCACTTAGCTGAATGCAGAAGAGAGAAAATTCTCTCTCCTTGACCCAACTTGGCATCAATATCCAACTCCCCTTCTCAAAATGGGTTTCTTCAACGAGCAGCAATGAATGCCGGGTCGTGGATCAGTCACCTTGATGACTAAGAGTCAGACACTAGGGAAAGAAAATGCTTTGTGACAAACCTACCCTTGTACAGAAACAAGACAGAAATGGGGGGACAGGGCAGAAGATAATGGAATAAGGCACATACGAAAAACAGCACCTGGCATCGTGATAGTAATAATAATAATAGTAGTAGTAGTAGTAATAGTAATAATAATAGACTTTACTATGCTCTAGGCATTGTATTAAGTGCTTGGTGTAAGTGACTTCATTTTAACATTGAAAACAAGTCTATGGGGATGAAATATTATTAACATCATTTTATAGGCAGGAGTATTGAGGTTCAGGTAATCAGGTAAATTGCCCAAGCTCATATGGTTAGCAAGTGGAAAGCAGAGATTTGAACCAGCACCTACATTCCTAACCATTATGCTATAACCATTATGCTGAAGACATAAGAATTCCAATGGTCTTTCCCCATAACCCACTCCTGCACTCCAGACTTAAATAGTCCAAGATCAAGAGAGAGCAAGCTTGGAGTTGCCACTCTTCACTGAGTGTCAATCATTTCAAAACAGTGTATTTGCCAACAAGATGCAGTTCCTGTGATAATCTTCTCAACCAGCTATCAAGAAACAGGAAGCAAAGATTCAAGTAACAGTATGTTCCTACTTACGAGGAAGGTGGGACAGCACAGTTGACACTGGGCTTAACTGTTCTGGAAAACGTGGTCCCAGTAGGCATACACGCTGGTACATTTTCCCCACCTACCAAATACAAAAGAAGTATTTCATTTCCATGTTGTTCTTCAAAGTTCCACCTCATTCGTGCCTGTCATTCATCCTCTGGCCTCTTCCTGTCTCCATTTCTGTACAGAAAGGTGCTGAGTCTCTGCTCTCAGATACGAAAAGGGTGTGTTAGGAGAGAGAGCCATGGTACCTCAATGTCTTTTTTTTTTTCATCTTAATTCTATTATGCCAACTCCACTGAACTTAATTAGAGTGAACACAGAATTACACAATTACCCTCTGTTCTAGTCTTCAGATGTTATATTTTGATAAAATTTACGACATGCTGCTCTCCC
>NW_020841760.1:0-1618 GCF_003676395.1 Aethalodelphis obliquidens | reverse complement strand
GCAGATTTACAGTGCACCCAATCTCCCCTGCTCTGAAACTTCTCCAGCACGGCCAGCTTCTCAGGTGCAGACCCAGAAAACTGGGCCTTTGAGTTCCACAGGCAAGAGGGGTTCAGACACCCCAGGACTCTCCAGGAGGTCAGCCAGAGCAGGTTGCAGGAGAGAGAGGTGACTGAAGACAGAGGAGTATGAACGGGAAGGAGCAGAAGGAAGGTATGGGAGGAATGGAGCGGTGTCAGAGTAGGAGTGGGGTGGCAGACACGGGAAATTCTAACACCCATGGGCCGTATAGAAACCAAGGGAGGCACCACTCCCCAGACATCAGTACTGCTCAGCTCAGGGGAGCTGAGAACTGACAGTTCCAAGAAAAACTGAGAGACACCTGGCTATCCACACCCACCGCCATCACAACTGGTAGGCCTTGGTTGTGCGTCCTTCAAAACTTTAAAACATACTTGTACATATACTTAAATGAATTCTCATATGTTACATAGGATTGACTGGTGTGTGTGCGTGTGCCCACGCACGCAAGTGATTTAACTTACAAATGTGAATCCAAAGCCATCGTTCTGCAACTTGCAGTTGGAAGTCAGGCGGATGCTTTCGAAAGCTGTGAGAATGGCCTGATGCATTCCGTTGGACTGCCACGCTTTATGCTACTGGATGCTAAGCCACGCTGCATTCATCCATTTCCTTACTGACGGGAATTTCGAGTGTTCCCAGTTTTCCCCATCACCAACTCCCTTGTGCATGTGTTCTTGTACACTACAGGTACCAGCGTGTCTCCGGAAGAAGTACCAGGCAGCGGACTTGCAGGAGCATAGAGGAAATAGATTCTTTCTTCCTTCCTTTTAAAGATCTTGGGCTAAAAGCAAGGACTCTGGAGTCAGATTGATTGGTTTCAATCCTGCCGCTGATCCCCACGAGCCGAATGACCTTGGGCCAGTGGCCGAACCTCTCAGTGCCTGTTTCCTCACCGGGAAGAGGCCAGTAATAGTTGGTACTATAGTTAAAGGCGTGTCACGCGGATGCATTATTATTTATGCCCAGCGCTTAGAAGAGTGCCAGGCACAGAGTGCGTGCCGGCACTAAGTTGCTTTCAATGGATTCTGCCAAATTACCTCCCAAATGCGTCTCTTGCACCACCGCCACAGGGGTTTGCTCCTAACCTCTCCCACCCTCGGAATGGTTAAGCTCTTTGAAGGTTGTCAACCTAGTGTGTGAAACCCGATTCGTGGTTTTAGTTCACATCTCCAGGATCAGCGGTGGGGAGCACCTTTTGGGGTGTAACTGGCCACTGCGATTTCCTCTTCTTTGAATTTGCCTCAGAGAGGGGGAAGGACTGATGGAGCGAGGCCAACCCCAAGTCTATCCGCCACACCCGCCTGCCAGTAACGTCTGCTGAGCCACATTTGATGGAGCAGTTGAGACAGAGACCTTACAGAACGAAAATACGATCCCTTTGCTCTCTGGCCGACCCCTGATCACTAACTGCGGGACTCCTGTGCCCATTCTCCTGTTGGGTCTTAAGGCTTGCGGTGGAAGGGAGGCTGGCAAATGCTTTCGGCGCGTGCTAGGCATCCAGCGCCTCCATCTTGACGTTTCATCCTCACCACCC
>NW_020841759.1:0-1618 GCF_003676395.1 Aethalodelphis obliquidens | reverse complement strand
CAGACTTAACCTCAGTGTGACTCCACACAGAAGTGGTACCTAAAGGACGCCAGTGTTAGAAGGAATTGAACGTGTGTGTGTAGAATTGAGAGACATATATGTTTATATAGGTATAGTTTATACAAAGGTATATACATATATATATATTTATATATTCACCTGTATATACAAGGAATAATATACTATGGTAGGTTTTTTTTCTTTTAGGAAATTAAAATCTTCTGGTTATGGGCAATTTCCAAAACCTGGGGTTTACTTTTCCCATTTACCTCCAACCGAGACCCCAAAGTTCAACCCTTATTTCCCAAACGTGGAAACAGCTACAAAAACAAACTGACATGAGAATGTCCAGGACAAAGGTGTCCAAGTCCCAAACCAGGTTTTAGAATGGCTGCCCTGCCAAGGTGCTTTTTTCAGGTTTACTGACCTTCACTTTGTCTTCAGTCACACCCATGCACCTTGTAAGCTCCTGTCTGAGGGGAGAAAATTGGAAGTGTTCAGCATTGGGGGTTGCGGAAGAAACTGAATATAGGATGCTATTTCATCCTTTAAAAAAATTTCTTTTCTGGAAAATGTCAGTCACTTATTTTAAGAACCAATTTCTGCAGTACGAAAACTCACACATTTTCAGGTTATACAGTGAAAATAAGTTGACAAAGCATTTAAGGAAAGCCAAGTCTCATTAGTAAAGGAGGCACAGTTCCCAAAAACACATGAAATTCTAATCCAGTTTCTTTTAGTGTTACCAACTTCAAAAATGAATAAAAATCTCTGACAAAATATCTTTACTAACTTTCAATCATTGCTCTTGCCCATTTTATGATTAAATTAGACCTTAAAATAGCTCGCTTGCTGGACCAATCTATCAGTGATGAGCAGGTTGGAGTACGTCCTAGTAGATATGAAAGGACGGCACAAAATGCTGTTCATTCGCTGGTTGAGCTTATTTTTAAAAAAAATTTTATCACCAACTCCCCAGTGCCGACCTAGTACACTATTCTGTAATCTGTAGCTTGAGGCTTGCTGTAGAGACAGTTTTCTCACAAGAGCAAAATTTAAGGGAATGCAGAAAAATCACCAGTCAAGATAAATAATTTTCAAAACCACTACTTTAAAATACAAATATCAATGTAAATATAATCCATGAATAACTGATGATCAAAATTTCAGATAAAAGTAGATTCCAACTCTGCATTTGCTCCACCACGTCTTGGGCGACTCATTATTTATGTGAACCGGCGGCCCACAAAGCTCCCCAACGTGACTTATTCAAACACCGCACGGAAATATCGACCTCGATTCCCACCAGGCAGAGCCCCCGCCCCCGTCCTAGGCCCCGAGTGCGTTGGAAGGGCCGGGCCACCGCCAGGCCTTGGGGCTTTCAGATCCGGAGCCGAGGAGAGGGACTCGCGAGAGCGCCGCCTGCCACCCGCGCGGCAGCCCGCGCCACCCGAGACGCCTGCTTACCGCATGCGCGCGCTGGGGTACTGAGTGTACTGGAAAACGCGCTCCAGGTCCTGCACCTGCACGTGCGTGAACCTGGCGCGGGGGCCCCGCCGCTGCCCGTCTGCGGCCTCGGGACCCTCGACGGCGGCCCGCGGGGGCTGCTCCTCGCCGC
>NW_020841758.1:427-1618 GCF_003676395.1 Aethalodelphis obliquidens | reverse complement strand
GGGAAGTGTTAGGGTTAGGGTTCGGGCTAGTGTTAGGGTTAGGGGACAGGGACGGTTTAGGGTCCAGGGGAGGGTACGACAACGCCTTAGAGAGGGTATGCATGAGGGCACGGGTTAGTGTTAGCGTACGGGTGAGGATTAGGAGACGGGTGAGGGTCAGGCTTCGGGGAAGGGTTAGGGTTAGGTTTCGGGCTAGGGTTAGGGTTAGGGGACGGGGACGGTTTAGGGTCCAGGGGAGGGTACTACAACGCTTTAGGGGGAGCGTACGTGTGAGGGCGTGGGCTAGTGTTAGCGTACGGGTGAGGATTAGGGGACGGGTGAGGGTCAGGCTTCGGGGAAGTGTTAGGGTTAGGTTTCGGGCTAGGGTTAGGGTTAGGGAACGGGGACGGTTTAGGGTCCAGGGGAGGGTACGAGAACGCTTTTGGAGAGCGTATGCGTGAGGGCGCGGGTTAGTGTTAGCATACGGGTTAGGAATAGGAGACGGGTGAGGGTCAGGCTTCGGGGAAAGGTAAGGGTTAGAGTTCAGGCTAGGTTTAGGGTTAGGGGACGGGGATGGTTTAGGGTCCATGGGAGGGTACGACAACGCTTTAGGGGGAGCGTACGCGTGAGGGCGGGGGTTAGTGTTAGCGTACGGTTTAGGATTAGGGGCGGGTGAGTGTCAGGCTTCGGGGAAGGGTTAGGGTTAGGGTTCGGGCTAGGGTTAGGGGACGGGGACGGTTTATGGTCCAGGGGAGGGTACGATAACGCTTTAGGGGGAGCGTACGCTTGAGGGCGCGGGTTAGTGTTAGCGTAAGTGTGAGGATTAGGGGACGGGTGAGGGTCAGGCTTCGGGGAAGGCTTAGGGTTAGTTTTCGGGCTAGGGTTAGGGTTAGGGGACGGGGAAGGTTTAGCGTCCAGGGGAGGGTACGACAACGCTTTCGGGGGAGTATACGTGTGAGGGCGCGGGTTAGTGTTAGCTTACGCGTTAGGATTAGGGGACGGGTGAGGGTCAGGCTTTGGGCAAGGGTTGGGGTTAGGGTTCGAGCTAGGGTTAAGGTTAGGGGATGGGGACGGTTTAGGGCCCAAGGGAGGGTACGACAACGCTTTAGGGGGAACGTATGTGTGAGGGCACGGGTTAGTGTTAGCGTACGGTTTAGGATTAGGTGACGGGTGAAGGTCAGGTTTCGGGGAAGGGTTAGGGTTAGGGTTCGG
>NW_020841758.1:0-327 GCF_003676395.1 Aethalodelphis obliquidens | reverse complement strand
TCAGGCTTCGGGGAAGGTTTAGGGTTAGTGTTCGGGCTAGGGTTAGGTTTAGGGGACGAGGATGGTTTAGGGTCCAGGGGAGGGTACGACAACGCTTTAGGTAGAGGGTACACGTGAGGGCGCGGGTTAGTGTTAGCGTACGGTTGAGGATTAGGGGACGGGTGAGGGTCAGGCTTCGGGGAAGGGTTAGGGTTAGGGTTCGGGATAGGTTAGGGTTAGCGGACGGGGACGGTTTAGGGTCCAGGGGAGGGTACGACAACGCTTTAGGAGGAGCGTACGCGTGAGGGCGTGGGGTAGTGTTAGCGTACGGGTTAGGATTAGGTGACG
>NW_020841757.1:0-1621 GCF_003676395.1 Aethalodelphis obliquidens | reverse complement strand
ACCTCTTAGGATATAGTTTCGGCAGTTATGGGGTCCCCTTATCTGAGGCAGAGGGTGGAAACTGGCTTGTGAGCAAAATGGAGAGTCCCACTACTCCCCTGAAACATAACCTCCCCCCCTACCCCACCCTTCCCTCTAGGCTTTGCTAGATCTCTCTGAGGCTGGCCTTGGGATCAGGAATGAAGATGTAATAGCAATGCTCTAAGTGCTTTGTGTGTACTGTCATCAGTGAGGTGTTTGTATGAAGGGCTTCTGGTAGTTACAAATAAGAGTCAGAATTCAAGGTAGAAGGCTCAACTTTGGGACAGGACTGGATTCAATATCCACAGGGCAAACGGGACTCCAGAAAAGAAGCCAGCAGGGCTGCTGGGAGGCGGCAGAAGGTGGAGGTGGCCCCTCCTTCATGGCTTCTCTTTCCTCCTCATTCAACCCTCCCTACCCAGCTCATCTTTGCTGCTTGCCCCCTCATCCTCACCTTGGAAAAAACACGGGGGGCCCGGTAAGGCCTGCAGTACTCCAGCGTTATCACACACCCCTGGCCTGACGTGTAAGCCTGTCTCAGTGTGTAGTGGGAAGCACCTGGCTTCCCACCTGGCCCCGAGATCCACGAGGCAGCTAACTGGGAAGAGGAGCGCACCTGGGTGGCGTGCAAAGCGCTTGCGTGAGAGCTGCGCTCTCGGTGGCTGCTTTACAGAGCCTTGGGGCTCTGTGGGAGCTTGGGAAGGACGTTGAAATGGGTTAGCGTGGCAGAGGAAGGCGCTGTCTGGATCTGTGTGTTCAAACGCTGGGTACTTTATTAAATTGGCGACCAAACTCGGAGAGCTGTAGCAGGTAAGTCATAAGCATCACCCCAAGGGTGTGCCTAACCAAACATGGAACGGCAGTGCCTTGTCTCAGGGTTTTTATTAACTATGGTCACCTGCATTTTCAATTCCTTTGAGTTTTAAATGATATTAGAAGAGCTTTGGCTGAGAAATGTAAACTGACACACTTTGTTAGCTCCGTGAGCAGAACTTGTAACAGCAGCCGAACGGCAGACAAACCAAGATGGAGGCCTTGGGGCAGAAGTGGCGGAGCGTTGTGGGTTAACAGAAGCACCTTTGGCTCTGTACGGGGCACAGGGAGGATCCAGCGGCTGACCTCCGACCTTGTCTAGGAGAGGTGCCCTGCCCGTCAGCTGTGGGGTTGGCAAGTCAGGATGGGTGGCCGTGTGGCATTGGAAAAGTCAGGGGGCAGGGGGCACGCGTCATCGGGGTCCTCTCTGCATTTTAAAGGCACAAGGTGTAGTTTCCTCAGACTGTCTCCAGGCAGCTCTTTCCCTTTCCCCTTCAAAACCCTGAGGTTTAAAAGCTGAAGAAGTTAAAACTCTCCTATGCTGCTGATTGTAATGTTAAATAGTACGATTGCTTTGGAAAACAGTTGGGCGGTTCCTCAAAATATTAAATGTAGAACTACCGTATGACCCAATAATTCCATACCTAGGAACATACCTTGAAAATATATGTCCACACAAACACCTTGAAAAAGAATCTTCATAGCAGCATTATTCATAATATCCAAAAACTGCAAACAACCCAAATGTCCATCAACAGACAGATGGATAAAATGTAGTATAGCCATA
>NW_020841756.1:0-1621 GCF_003676395.1 Aethalodelphis obliquidens | reverse complement strand
TATAAGGTCCAGTTTTAGAATTGTTGTTATGGGAAACAGAAGGCGGCGGGATTTGTACTGTCCCTCTCTGGTTACTGACACAACCTTAGATGTAGGGAAAGTCCTGTTCCTGGGTTTTAAATTAGAGTGTAATGTGCCTGACCAAACATGTAAGGGCTTCTGTCCCGTTCCTTCTTCCCCCTTACCCTTCATCCCCCGAACAAGTATAAACCCCTGAAAAATCACCTGTTGAGGGTGCTGTCTTGTAGCGTGGGATGACCCTAATGAAGGAGTCGGGAGGTCGGAACCCAAACACCAGGATATGTTGAGACCAGGTGATTTTCCAAATGTCATCCAGACCAGAGAGTCCACCATCCTTTGGGTGTCAGAGGGTTGGTTTAGTAGTATGAGGGCACACTTAGATCTGGAGATTGTGATACCATGCAGAGGGGACCAGGTACTACATGTTCAAGGGGTCGAATTAGCTGGCATATCCTCCCGAGGTCCTCAGGCCCACAACAGTCCAGCCTTGGGACCAAATTGGGTCTGTTTCCAGGGATGTGACACTAGCTCGTTCACCGCGACTAAATGAATTTAGTGATCATTTTTCTTTTCTATAATTTAATTTTAAATTTATAATGGAGTATAGTTGATTTACCATGTTGTGTTCGTTTTTGATATACACCAACATGATTCATTTATACAGAGATGACTATATATTCTTTATGGAATTATTTTCCCATTGAGGTTACTAAAGGGTGTTGAGAAGAGTTCCAAGTGCTCTACAGCAGGTCCATGTTGATTACAAATTTTCTCTCTGTAAATATGTATATTACTAACTCCAACCTCATGGTTTATGCCTCCAACACACCTTTCCAGTTTGGTAACCATAAGTTTGTGTTCTAAGTCTGGGACTCTGTTTCTGTGTTGTAAGATAGTACCTTTGTATCAATTGTTAGATTCCACCGATAAGTTATATCATATGATATTTATCATTGTCTGATTTATGACACTTAGTATGAATGTATCTATGTCCTTCCGAGTGGCTGCAAATGGCCTTATTCCATTCATTTCATGGCTGAGTAATATTCCATTGTACATATCTAGCATAATTTCTTTATCCATTCTTCCTTCCGAGGACGTTTAGGTAGCTTCCAAGTAGAGGCTCTTGTAAACAGGACTGCATAAATTTTGGAGTGCCTGGGTCCTGTCAATTTACTTTTTTTCCAAGATACAGGCCCAGGAGTGGAAGCACCATATGCTCTGAAGCTCTGTTTTTTAGATTTTTAAGGAATCACCACCCACTTCTCCACAGTGGCTGTTAGCAATTTACATTCCCACCACCAGCTTGTCAGGGTTCCCTTTTCTCCACGCCCTGTCCTGCATTTCAGGTTTTACACCTTGTGAGCTTGGCCATTCTGACTGGTGCAAAGTGATACCTCTTTGTAGTATTAATTTACATTGCCCGCCTGTTTTTTTGGCCAAAAATGGAGTAGGGGTTTTTCCTGAATATATTAAGGAATAACGCATACGGCCTTTTTGGCCAACTACACCATTGTCGATGTTCAGCAGCTTTGCATGTGCTTTAATGGTGAGTGCAAACTACCTCTTGAAATCCCTTTCCTGCAATTCTGCCTTGCTT
>NW_020841755.1:0-1622 GCF_003676395.1 Aethalodelphis obliquidens | reverse complement strand
TTGAGATATTTGTAGTGAGGTGGATGGACCTAGAGTCTGTCATACAGGATGAAGTAAGTCAGAAAGAAAAAAACAAATACCGTATGCTACCACATATATATGGAATCTAAGAAAAAAAAAAAGGTCATGAAGAACCTAGGGGTAAGACAGGAATAAAGACACAGACCTACTAGAGAATGGACTTGAGAATATGGGGAGGGGGAAGGGTAAGCTGTGACAAAGTGAGAGAGTGGCATGGACATATATACGCTACCAAATGTAAAATAGATAGCTAGTGGGAAGCAGCCGCATAGCACAGGGAGATCAGCTCGGTGGTTTGTGACCACCTAGAGGTGTGGGATAGGGAGGGTGGGAGGGAGGGAGATGCAAGAGGGAAGAGATATGGGAACGTGTGTATGTGTATAGCTGATTCACTTTGTTATAGAGCAGAAACTAACACACCATTGTAAAGCAATTATACTCCAATAAAGATGTTAAAAAAAATAAATAAATTAAATTAAATTAAAAAAAAAAAAAAGAAAGAACATCCTTGACCCTTTGCCCTACAATTCCACACATTCTGAAAGCCTTCCTAAAGCACTTAGAATGCCTCCCTTGGTCTACTAGGCCTACATATTCTAGCCCCACCCCTCCTCCTATGTTTTCATTTCCTCCTTGCTCACTGCACTCTAGCCAAACTAATTTTCTTTCTTTTTTCCTCACACCAAATTCCTTCCCAGCTTATAGCATTCGCACTTGCTATTCCTCCTCTCTGAGAAGCTCTGGGCCCAGATCTTCACAGGGCCAGCTCAGTCTTGTCATTGTGATTTCAGATAGTGTCATTTCCCCAAAAAGACCTATCTGGACAATCCTTGCCAAAGTAGATTCCAGTGCACCACTCTGTATGATATCATCATCCTGTTTGATTTTATTCAGCACATCACCAGGTCACCAGACTTCCTGATGCACCCATGACAGCCCTAGTTTATGGCTACCATCTTGGTATAACTGACACCCTTTCATTCTGAGAAGTGTCACTGTCTGACTAACAAATAATATGGTCACTCTCCTTAATACCATTGATATTTTCTTGTTTATTTGCTTCTCATTGTTTGGACTCTAGAATATAAGCTCTAGAATATAAGAATCTAGAATATAAGACATTAGGAATCTTGTGTGATGGGTTTAATGCAAAATCTCTGAACCCTACAAATCTGCCTGGCCATTTATAAATATTTATTGAATGAATCACTATACTCCACAATTTTATAATTCTAGAGACCTGGAAGGCAAGAGGTTGAATCTTTAAAGATAGATGATTTCTTATTTAGAGGGCATGGTTGGGATCAAACCCCTTTTTGTACTTCCTTTCCTATTGCTATTTGTTGAAGTGCACCAGAAAAAGGGACACATACCCAGGATAACAAGAGTCCTTTAAGTATGTCCTAAATCGAGGCAGCAAAGAATTAAATGGAGCAAAATTGTGTTTGTGTTTTTGCTTTCGAGGATTGACTGTCTGGTACATGCCTGGGTAAGGTGTCATATCCTGTGTCCAAGAAAAAGACCAATATGTTAGAGGGTGATATATATATATATACACACACACACACACACACACACACACACACACACACACACACACA
>NW_020841754.1:0-1623 GCF_003676395.1 Aethalodelphis obliquidens | reverse complement strand
GTAGAGGATACTCCACTCTTGAGAGAGTGGGTACGGGACTACTGCTAGCACACATGGAGAAGATTAAGAAACAAAATCATTCTCATAAGCCATGTACAAGAAGCTATAGCTATCAAGGGTATGCCTTCCTCATGATGCAGGTAAGTTCAAAAGGTCTGGTGGAAGCTTGCCTTGGCTCAAAACTGGTACACTCACTCTTTCCTTCCACATTCCATTGACCAAAGTAAGCCCCTAGCCAAGACAAATATCGGTGGGGTGAACTGACCCATGAAAATGGACGAGAAAAAACAAAGAATCGTGAGCAAATAATTCACCCCATCATTTGTGCAGGGACAAGAGCTGTTTTAGTGGAATGGTGGAAGCAAATGCCAGCTTTGAGTGTGTTTTAGAAAGAATGGGAGGAGAGAAAGTAGAAAATGTTTTCAAGGAGTTTGTCCTAAAAGACAGCAAAGAATGAGGGTAGGAGCGGGAACAGGTAGTAGTTTTGATTGGAGGAGTGTCTTATTGTTTTATAAAGTGGAAAAAAATCAGCTGCTTCTGTACTGATGGAAATGATCTTAAAGACAGAGAAAACTGATTACTTAGGAGAGATGATGAAGGAATTTCCTGTGTGATGTTCTTGACTAAGCAAGAAAGTAAAAGGACTGGCAGGAAACAGATAGGTTAGTCATAGAAGAAAGGATGAGGATTTTATCTATGATAGTAAGAACAAAATATGTTCCATTACAGGCAGTTGATTCAAAGTGATGATGAAAACTTATGAAAGTTCTTTTCCAATTGCTTCAGTTTTTCTCAGTGAAAGTGAAGCAAAGGTCATTAGCTGAAAATAAGGATGAGATACAAAATGTTGGAAGTTTGAGCAGGCAAGAAAGGATACAAAATTTTCATTGTAAAGAACTGGCAAATGAAGGAATCGAGAAATATAATAGGATTGTTAATGTCTTTTGAAAGTGAAGAATTATAAATAACCTAAATATACACCTATAAGTTACTGTTGAAATAAAAATTACGAGGGGTTTTAGCTCTAACATGTAAAGAACCCGGAAGTTGTCACTCTCAACCTTAACACAAGAAATGATTGCACAAACCGAAATTCAACAAATTTTCTTGGACTCATCAGAGACTTGAGGTCATACAGAAAACTGAACCCCAATATCTGGTGAGACAGGCAAATACAGAGAAACATAGATTCTATAAACATACAGTGTTCATAAACTTTAAGCCAGAGCTATACACTGACAGGAACACTTAAATGGTAATTTTGACAAACTGCTGGAAGTTGAGTGTAGAGTACTTTGAGAACGAGAACTCTTAGGGACTAGGATTACAGATTCCCATACATTTAGAGGATTATGTCCTCAAATGGTTGAAGGAACAAGGGACATCTCTGGGGCCTCTTTTCTAAGGGCACTAATCCCATTCAATGATGACTCTGCCGTCATGATCTAATTACCTCCCAAAAGCCCCATCTCCAAATACCATCACATTGGAGACTGGATCTCAACATGAATCTTGGGAGGACATAAATATTCAGTCTAATTCTAGACTAATTAAAAATTCACTCCTAATTAAAAATAGGAATAGTTTTTGGTTAATTTATTACCTAACAAATCACAGGAAATA
>NW_020841753.1:0-1623 GCF_003676395.1 Aethalodelphis obliquidens | reverse complement strand
TATTTCCTGTGATTTGTTAGGTAATAAATTAACCAAAAACTATTCCTATTTTTAATTAGGAGTGAATTTTTAATTAGTCTAGAATTAGACTGAATATTTATGTCCTCCCAAGATTCATGTTGAGATCCAGTCTCCAATGTGATGGTATTTGGAGATGGGGCTTTTGGGAGGTAATTAGATCATGACGGCAGAGTCATCATTGAATGGGATTAGTGCCCTTAGAAAAGAGGCCCCAGAGATGTCCCTTGTTCCTTCAACCATTTGAGGACATAATCCTCTAAATGTATGGGAATCTGTAATCCTAGTCCCTAAGAGTTCTCGTTCTCAAAGTACTCTACACTCAACTTCCAGCAGTTTGTCAAAATTACCATTTAAGTGTTCCTGTCAGTGTATAGCTCTGGCTTAAAGTTTATGAACACTGTATGTTTATAGAATCTATGTTTCTCTGTATTTGCCTGTCTCACCAGATATTGGGGTTCAGTTTTCTGTATGACCTCAAGTCTCTGATGAGTCCAAGAAAATTTGTTGAATTTCGGTTTGTGCAATCATTTCTTGTGTTAAGGTTGAGAGTGACAACTTCCGGGTTCTTTACATGTTAGAGCTAAAACCCCTCGTAATTTTTATTTCAACAGTAACTTATAGGTGTATATTTAGGTTATTTATAATTCTTCACTTTCAAAAGACATTAACAATCCTATTATATTTCTCGATTCCTTCATTTGCCAGTTCTTTACAATGAAAATTTTGTATCCTTTCTTGCCTGCTCAAACTTCCAACATTTTGTATCTCATCCTTATTTTCAGCTAATGACCTTTGCTTCACTTTCACTGAGAAAAACTGAAGCAATTGGAAAAGAACTTTCATAAGTTTTCATCATCACTTTGAATCAACTGCCTGTAATGGAACATATTTTGTTCTTACTATCATAGATAAAATCCTCATCCTTTCTTCTATGACTAACCTATCTGTTTCCTGCCAGTCCTTTTACTTTCTTGCTTAGTCAAGAACATCACACAGGAAATTCCTTCATCATCTCTCCTAAGTAATCAGTTTTCTCTGTCTTTAAGATCATTTCCATCAGTACAGAAGCAGCTGATTTTTTTCCACTTTATAAAACAATAAGACACTCCTCCAATCAAAACTACTACCTGTTCCCGCTCCTACCCTCATTCTTTGCTGTCTTTTAGGACAAACTCCTTGAAAACATTTTCTACTTTCTCTCCTCCCATTCTTTCTAAAACACACTCAAAGCTGGCATTTGCTTCCACCATTCCACTAAAACAGCTCTTGTCCCTGCACAAATGATGGGGTGAATTATTTGCTCACGATTCTTTGTTTTTTCTCGTCCATTTTCATGGGTCAGTTCACCCCACCGATATTTGTCTTGGCTAGGGGCTTACTTTGGTCAATGGAATGTGGAAGGAAAGAGTGAGTGTACCAGTTTTGAGCCAAGGCAAGCTTCCACCAGACCTTTTGAACTTACCTGCATCATGAGGAAGGCATACCCTTGATAGCTATAGCTTCTTGTACATGGCTTATGAGAATGATTTTGTTTCTTAATCTTCTCCATGTGTGCTAGCAGTAGTCCCGTACCCACTCTCTCAAGAGTGGAGTATCCTCTAC
>NW_020841752.1:0-1624 GCF_003676395.1 Aethalodelphis obliquidens | reverse complement strand
ATGTCACTGATGGAGACCGAAAGCCTAAAGTACCATTGCCTGGAGCAAGAAGGACCTGTACAGACGGAATGGGAATACATTGACTTGACAGTGTGGCCCAGAATATCTTCTAGGAGACTGGAATTGATCAAGTATATGAGAATTCACAAATCTTTGAAGAACAAATAGAAACACCTGATCACAAATCCCACTTTCCTGAGGCAACCACCATTACCAACTTGATGATAAATGCATTCAAATATTATATATGATTGATCACGAAAGCTGATACCATTTAATTAAATAGGTGTAGGCCCATCAATATACTCCCTTATTTGCTTAAACGAGTGTTTAAAACAAGCACACACACATACATACATACATAGACAATCACCAAATCTTTGTTCAATTCCATCCTGGTCACACAATAGGTAGAATTTAGTGCCATGAATATTTCACACAATATTAGGTAATTGGAAATTTCCAATGACATTAACTGTTTATGAGGTAACTAATGAAACTTTATTGCTAAATCTCATAACACTTCTTTACTGTTGCTCAAATCCTAAGGATATTTTAAGCATCTGGCAAAGAAGTACAAAAGTGAACAATTATAAAGATTATAAAGCTTTCAAAAGCTTAGTAGGAACTCAATATTTTGATTTATTGCATTCTGATCATTCTTTTTTTTACAGGGTGTAGCAGGTGTGTATGTGCATGAAAGTTTTGTTTGTTATGGATTTAAAATGACATCATTTGTGTGGAATTTCCTTGTGGTTTGAGATTTGTCCTATTACTTTCTCAGGTCTTATATAGAGAGGCTACTTAAATGTCTTTAAATATAGATGACCAGATTTTGTGTTAAGTAATAATTTATCAAAAGCTTTCAGTTTCCTTGACTATAGGAGCAAGATATTTAATCATTCCATAATGTGGAGAGTGCTGTGTGTCACTTTTAGAGAATATAATATTATGCAGAATATTATCAAAATTAAGCCTTGTTTGTCAACAATTCAAGTCTTCACTATGTATATGGGCAAAAGTACACCCAGAAATATATTTCTGTAGACGTGAAGACACCATTAGTTGTTTTCTTCAAAATTTTAAACATAAATCCCAATGTGAATATTGGCTCTATAGAATAAATAAATATTTCTATGTTTGGTTCAAACTTCTCACATATAGAAGTAGAGTAAAATACAATTTGTTTTGCCATTACTTTTACTTGGTGTTACAAACCTCATATTTTGATCCTCAAGGTACAACGGTTTGCTTTTCATCTTAAATCACAGGAAGGGAATAATGCCATCCTTTTCAGGGAAATACCAACCCCAAAAGCCACCTCTCTGCCCTCCTTGCAAGAACTGAGATAACATCAGGATCCCTTCAGGATAAAAGATTGGACCCTGGGGTTTACAGTGAACCTGCAAAGCCCCAGGAGCCACCAGCTGGTGGGTGGGCTCAGAGAATTCCTCAGGGCCTTCCATTACATTCCTGGTTTCCATCCACTTGAGCAATTAATTTTAGGCTCCCAGAAGATGTTCTGGGCCACACAGGGCAAGTCAGTGTATTCCCATTCCGTCTATACAGGTCCCTCGTGCTCCAGGCAATGGTACTTTAGGCTTTCGGTCTCCATCAGTGACAT
>NW_020841751.1:817-1624 GCF_003676395.1 Aethalodelphis obliquidens | reverse complement strand
ATTGTCGTACCCTCACCTGGACCCTAAACAGTCCCCGTCCCCTATCCGGAACCCTAACCCTAACCCTTCCCCGAAGCCTGACCCTCACCCGTACCCTAATCCTAACCTGTACGCTAACAATAACCCGTGCCCCCACACGTACGCTCCGCCTAAGGCGTTGTCGTACCCTCACCTGGAACCTAAACCGTCCCCGTCCCCTAACCCTAGCCCGAACCCTAACCGTAACCCTTCCCCGAAGCCTGACCCTCACCCGTCACCTAATCCTAACCCGTATGCTAACATTAACCCCTGCCCTCACACACACGCTCCCCCTAACGCGTTGTCGTACCCTCACCTGGACCCTAAACCATCTCCGACCACTAACCCTAACCCTAGCCCGAACCCTAACCCTAACCCTTCCCCGAAGCCTGACCCTCACCCGTCCCCTAATCCTAACCCGTACGCTAACACTAACCCACGCCCTCACACGCACGCTCCCCCTAAAGCGTTGTCATACCCTCACCTGGAACCTAAACCGTCCCCGTCCCCTTACCCTTACCCTAGCCAGAACCCTAACCCTAACACTTCCCGGAAGACTGACACTCACCCGTCCCCTAATCCTAACCCGTACGCTAACACTAACCCGCGCCCTCACGCGCACGCTCGCCCTAAAGCGTTGTCGTACCCTCACCTGGACCCTAAACCGTCCCCGTCCCCTAACCCTAACCCTAGCCCGAACCCTAACCCTAACCCTTCCCCGAATCCTCACCCACACCCGTCCCCTAATCCTAACCCGTATGCTCACACTAACCCACGCCCTCACACCCA
>NW_020841751.1:0-807 GCF_003676395.1 Aethalodelphis obliquidens | reverse complement strand
ATTGTCGTACCCTCACCTGGACCCTAAACAGTCCCCGTCCCCTATCCGGAACCCTAACCCTAACCCTTCCCCGAAGCCTGACCCTCACCCGTACCCTAATCCTAACCTGTACGCTAACAATAACCCGTGCCCCCACACGTACGCTCCGCCTAAGGCGTTGTCGTACCCTCACCTGGAACCTAAACCGTCCCCGTCCCCTAACCCTAGCCCGAACCCTAACCGTAACCCTTCCCCGAAGCCTGACCCTCACCCGTCACCTAATCCTAACCCGTATGCTAACATTAACCCCTGCCCTCACACACACGCTCCCCCTAACGCGTTGTCGTACCCTCACCTGGACCCTAAACCATCTCCGACCACTAACCCTAACCCTAGCCCGAACCCTAACCCTAACCCTTCCCCGAAGCCTGACCCTCACCCGTCCCCTAATCCTAACCCGTACGCTAACACTAACCCACGCCCTCACACGCACGCTCCCCCTAAAGCGTTGTCATACCCTCACCTGGAACCTAAACCGTCCCCGTCCCCTTACCCTTACCCTAGCCAGAACCCTAACCCTAACACTTCCCGGAAGACTGACACTCACCCGTCCCCTAATCCTAACCCGTACGCTAACACTAACCCGCGCCCTCACGCGCACGCTCGCCCTAAAGCGTTGTCGTACCCTCACCTGGACCCTAAACCGTCCCCGTCCCCTAACCCTAACCCTAGCCCGAACCCTAACCCTAACCCTTCCCCGAATCCTCACCCACACCCGTCCCCTAATCCTAACCCGTATGCTCACACTAACCCACGCCCTCACACCCA
>NW_020841750.1:0-1625 GCF_003676395.1 Aethalodelphis obliquidens | reverse complement strand
CCCATGAACCCAAAGGTGCTTTAACTCTCTCCCAGTCAGAGCCTGTTCTGGGGGCAGAAGCAGCACCGGCACTACCCCCGTCATCTTTGCCTTTATTGTCACTACACTCGCCTGCCGTACTGAGCACTTTCTGTTTGCCAGGCACCAAATTTAGCCCTGCGTATGCACTGTATCATATAGTTCTCACACTCAGGTGGGAGACATTATCATCGTCCCCAATTTTCAGATAAAGACGCCGAGGTGTTGGAAAGGTAAGAAACTTGACCCACAGCAAGAGATGGAGCCGGAGTATTCAAACCCTTCTCTCTGACCTCAAGAACCCTTACATATTAGCATACTACTACATCCTGGTAAGAAAATCTGCTTCCAGCCACTCTGGTGAGAGTAGAAATGATTCTCAGTCCCCACATTCCTCTATTGCCCATGCCACCCTAGCCTCAGGACTAGGGGGGAAAGGAAGTGATCTCTTCAAAGAGCAGCCAAAGGGAACCTACTCCCTTCTGCCTTTTCGTAATCAACTAACCAATATTTTATTTCCTTCTTAAGAGTCCCCACGTGTTCCTTTTGGTACTTAGCTTGGCCTTTTAGAATTCTGACATTCTGTACGTGACTCATCCACTGTATTTCACGTTAATTTATTGAGGTCAAGTATAGGTCCTTACTCATCCTGAAGTCCAGTTATCCCCTGTCACATCTAACTCTGTTCTTTTCTTCTTGTAGGACATCTGCAGATATTTATTTGAATTTTGTTGAATTGTTCTCATCAGTAGTACATTAAAAGTTATACAGAAAGTGCTTTCTTATAAGGAAAACCATCTAAATAGATTTCTAGCTCTTTACTTTTTATAGCACTATTGTAGAGATTATAGAGCTCCAGGTGATATTTTTTAGATTGAGTTCTTCATATCATCTTATTTTTACATATAATGATAAATCTGAATTTTCTCTATCAAAGCTCCGAGACTTCACTGGCTTGTAACTTAGCGTGTTGATTATGTGTGGTTGACTTTTCCATTTACAATGATGTTTGATCCTGGTAAGGATGGGGCTGGATAGGAAGGTACATCTTAGGGCCATCAATTGGTTTTGTAGAGAACTAACATAAAGATCCAAAGTCTCATCATATTTCTGCAGAACTCATGAATCATTTTATTATAATTCCATTCATTCAGGGAGTATAAAACCATTTTCAAATTGTTATTCCTAATTTGTTCATCTTCTCTTCCTTAGTCTTAGTGAGAAGAGAGCAGGCTGAATGGAAGAAAGTCATTATGACCACTGGGGCCACTAGGGTAGGCATCAGTCCCAGAGTTTTGTTTTCATCTCTCCGCTATGAATATTGGCTAATGTCTTGAGTGCTTACTTGGTGCAAATTACTTAGCCGACCATGGCAAATGGATTGTGTCATTTCATCCCCTGATAGTCATACAAGTAATGTATGTATTATTATGATATCCCATAATGCATACATGGAACAGAGCCTCAGAAGTAGTTATTTGCTCACCAAAATATGGTAGATGTGGAATTTGGACTGAGGTCTGATAGACTCCTAAATCACTCCTAGTGATTTTTACCACGAAATTAAAGTTGTATACCTCTGGAGAGTAGATAGTTTCTAAAATTTC
>NW_020841749.1:0-1625 GCF_003676395.1 Aethalodelphis obliquidens | reverse complement strand
AATAAAGGCCATATATGACAAACCCACAGCCAACATCATCCTCAATGGTGAAAAACTGAAAGCATTTCCACTAAAATCAGGAACAAGAAAAGGTTGCCTACTCTCACCACTCTTATTCAACATAGTTTTGGAAGTTTTAGCCACAGCAATCAGAGAAGAAAAGGAAATAAAAGGAATCCAAGTCGGAAAAGAAGAAGTAAAGGTGTCACTGTTTGCATATGACATGATACTATACATAGAGAATCCTAAAGATGCTACCAGAAAACTACTAGAGCTAATCAATGAATTTGGTAAAGTTACAGGATACAAAATTAATGCACAGAAATCTCTGGCATTTCTATACACTAATGATGAAAAATCTGAAAGTGAAATCAAGAAAACACTCCCATTTACCACTGCAACAAAAAGAATAAAGTATCTAGGAATAATCCTACCTAAGGAGACAAAAGACCTGTATGCAGAAAATTATAAGACACTGATGAAAGAAATGAAAGATGATACAAATAGATGGAGAGATATACCATGTTCTTGGATTGGAAGAATCAACATCATGAAAATGACTCTACTACCCAAAGCAATCTACAGATTCAATGCAATCCCTATCAAACTACTACTGGCATTTTTCACAGAACTAGAACAAAAATTTCACAACTTGTATGGAAACACAAAAGACCCCGAATAGCCAAAGCAATTTTGAGAACTAAAAACGGAGCTGGAGGAATCAGGCTCCCTGACTTCAGACTATACTACAAAGCTACAGTAATCAAGACAGTATGGTACTGGCACAAAAACAGAAATATAGATCAATGGAACAGGATAGAAAGTCCAGAGATAAACCCATGCACATATGGTCACTTTATCTTTGATAAAGGTGGCAGGAATGTACAGTGGAGAAAGGACAGCCTCTTCAATAAGTGGTGCTGGGAAAACTGGACAGCTACATGTAAAAGTTTGAGATTAGATCACTCCCTAACACCATACACAAAAATAAGCTCAAAATGGATTAAAGACCTAACTGTAAGGCCAGAAACTATCAAACTCTTAGAGGAAAACATACGCAGAATACTCTATGACATAAATCACAGCAAGTTCCTTTTTGACCCACCTCCTAGAGAAGTGGAAATAAAAACAAAAATAAACAAATGGGACCTAATAAAACTTCAAAGCTTTTGTACAGCAAAGGAAACCATAAACAAGACCAAAAGACAACCCTCAGAATGGGACAAAATATTTGCAAATGAAGCAACTGACAAAGGATTAATCTCCAAAATTTATAAGCAGCTCATGCAGCTCAATAACAAAAAGACAAACAACCCAATCCAAAAATGGGCAGAAGACCTAAATAGACATTTCTTTAAAGATGATATACAGACTGCCAACAAACACATGAAAGAATGCTCAACATCATTAATCATTAGAGAAATGCAAATCAAAGCTACAATGAGATATCATGTCACACCGGTCAGAATGGCCATCATCAAAAAATCTAGAAACAATAAATGCTGGAGAGGGTGTGGAGAAAAGGGAACCCTCTTGCACTGGTGGTGGGAATGTAAATTGATAGAGGCACTGTGGAGAACAGTATGGAGGTTCATTAGAAAACTACAAATACAACTACCATATGA
>NW_020841748.1:0-1626 GCF_003676395.1 Aethalodelphis obliquidens | reverse complement strand
AGGAGAGATGGTTTGGAGGCCAGGGTTGGCAGTGTCTCCTCAGTCACATAAAAAATTGGTGACTCACTTGGGATATCCATCTACTGAACTTCTGGTCAACCTTCTAAACCCAACTGTGCTCTGATGAAGAATTTGTCTGTCTTTGTCTAGGAATCCCTGGCACCTAAAGTCCTGGGATTTCCTGAATGATAGGAATGCCTTTGTTATGCTAATGAGATGATTCCCCAGTGGACCCCCTAGATAGCTTCAGGATGGATGGGCTGATCACCAGAGAGTCCAGCTACATGATTAGAGGCTTGGAACGTTAGGGCAGACTGACCTCCAGGTATGGGAGGGGGCTGGAGATTGTGTGGCCAATGATGTAATCGATCCTGCCTATATAATGAAATGAAACTTCAATAAAAATTCTGAACACTGCTCAGTGGATCTTCATAATTGGTGAACACATCCATATGCCAGCAGGGTGGGCTCCACAGGGAGAGGGCACAGAAGCCCTGCATCCCTCCCATACCTCACTCTATGTGTATCTATAATAATAAAACTGTAATCTTAAGTAGAGTGCCTTCCTAAGTTCTGCGAGTCTTTCTAGTGATTTAGCCCACCTGAGGGAGTTATGGGAACCCCTGAATTTGTAGCCAGGCAGTCAGAAGTACAGGTGGCCTGGGGGCCTCTGGAATGTATGGCTGACCTCTCAAGTGAGAATAGCCTTGTGGAGGAGTTTGCCCTGAACCTGTGTGATCTCTGCTAACTCTGGGTAGGTAGTGTAGGACCTGAATTGCAGTACACCCAGTGGGTGTTAGGCAAGTAGGAGTGGAAATGGAATACCAACTCAGATTTACCCCTTCTTGGATGCCTTTCCCTCTCTGGAGAGAATAACTCCTCCCTCGTCTGTGCGATCTCAAAATACACTGTAGAGTGATATATTTATGTACTTTAAAATCTCCTCAACTGGAAAGAAAAAGATTCAGCCTTATCAGTTTTACTTGTGTTTCCACAGTGCTTGGCAAATATAGGTGCTCAGTCCGTATTTAATGAGCTCGTGGATAAATAAGTGGGGGTGTGACCCTTCTGTTCCGTGCTCCCATCTCTCTGTCCTTGGTTTCCACCTGATGCCTTTCTTCTGCTTCACTCTTTCTTGCACAGACCAGGGTAATTGCTCCACACAAGCTCCTCTCTACCATAGCAGCTCTTTTTTTTTTTTTTTTTTTTCTGCTGAAGAACAGAGGCTCCCTGCTACCCAGGAGTTTAATTTGCGTGTGTCTCTCGGCTCTGTATCCTAATAAGAAATGACTGGTAGGACATGAGAGCTGAACAGCTGATGAGTTCACAGGTTCGAATTATCTCTCAGGCACTGTTCCCTCTTGTTTTTTCCCCCAGAATGGAATGGCACTGTTTACAATGAGATCAGATACCCTAAGGAGCAAGTGCCACCACTGAAATACCTGTGGCATGATAAGAAATAACTAAGTATGTATATCCTATTCACACAGAGCCACCCTCACGCCATCCTTGCTGCTCTACTGCTCCCTTGCTGTGTTTGACAAGGCACATGGCTCTCTGTGAAGCGTGAAGTGTCCTCAATCCATGTCTGAGAAGGCAGGGCATCCAAGCCCTGTTCAGATGTTT
>NW_020841747.1:0-1626 GCF_003676395.1 Aethalodelphis obliquidens | reverse complement strand
AGGAGAGATGGTTTGGAGGCCAGGGTTGGCAGTGTCTCCTCAGTCACATAAAAAATTGGTGACTCACTTGGGATATCCATCTACTGAACTTCTGGTCAACCTTCTAAACCCAACTGTGCTCTGATGAAGAATTTGTCTGTCTTTGTCTAGGAATCCCTGGCACCTAAAGTCCTGGGATTTCCTGAATGATAGGAATGCCTTTGTTATGCTAATGAGATGATTCCCCAGTGGACCCCCTAGATAGCTTCAGGATGGATGGGCTGATCACCAGAGAGTCCAGCTACATGATTAGAGGCTTGGAACGTTAGGGCAGACTGACCTCCAGGTATGGGAGGGGGCTGGAGATTGTGTGGCCAATGATGTAATCGATCCTGCCTATATAATGAAATGAAACTTCAATAAAAATTCTGAACACTGCTCAGTGGATCTTCATAATTGGTGAACACATCCATATGCCAGCAGGGTGGGCTCCACAGGGAGAGGGCACAGAAGCCCTGCATCCCTCCCATACCTCACTCTATGTGTATCTATAATAATAAAACTGTAATCTTAAGTAGAGTGCCTTCCTACGTTCTGCGAGTCTTTCTAGTGATTTAGCCCACCTGAGGGAGTTATGGGAACCCCTGAATTTGTAGCCAGGCAGTCAGAAGTACAGGTGGCCTGGGGGCCTCTGGAATGTATGGCTGACCTCTCAAGTGAGAATAGCCTTGTGGAGGAGTTTGCCCTGAACCTGTGTGATCTCTGCTAACTCTGGGTAGGTAGTGTAGGACCTGAATTGCAGTACACCCAGTGGGTGTTAGGCAAGTAGGAGTGGAAATGGAATACCAACTCAGATTTACCCCTTCTTGGATGCCTTTCCCTCTCTGGAGAGAATAACTCCTCCCTCGTCTGTGCGATCTCAAAATACACTGTAGAGTGATATATTTATGTACTTTAAAATCTCCTCAACTGGAAAGAAAAAGATTCAGCCTTATCAGTTTTACTTGTGTTTCCACAGTGCTTGGCAAATATAGGTGCTCAGTCCGTATTTAATGAGCTCGTGGATAAATAAGTGGGGGTGTGACCCTTCTGTTCCGTGCTCCCATCTCTCTGTCCTTGGTTTCCACCTGATGCCTTTCTTCTGCTTCACTCTTTCTTGCACAGACCAGGGTAATTGCTCCACACAAGCTCCTCTCTACCATAGCAGCTCTTTTTTTTTTTTTTTTTTTTCTGCTGAAGAACAGAGGCTCCCTGCTACCCAGGAGTTTAATTTGCGTGTGTCTCTCGGCTCTGTATCCTAATAAGAAATGACTGGTAGGACATGAGAGCTGAACAGCTGATGAGTTCACAGGTTCGAATTATCTCTCAGGCACTGTTCCCTCTTGTTTTTTCCCCCAGAATGGAATGGCACTGTTTACAATGAGATCAGATACCCTAAGGAGCAAGTGCCACCACTGAAATACCTGTGGCATGATAAGAAATAACTAAGTATGTATATCCTATTCACACAGAGCCACCCTCACGCCATCCTTGCTGCTCTACTGCTCCCTTGCTGTGTTTGACAAGGCACATGCCTCTCTGTGAAGCGTGAAGTGTCCTCAATCCATGTCTGAGAAGGCAGGGCATCCAAGCCCTGTTCAGATGTTT
>NW_020841746.1:0-1627 GCF_003676395.1 Aethalodelphis obliquidens | reverse complement strand
ATTTGCATTTCTCTCATGATTAGTGATGTTGAGCATTCTCTCATGTGTTTGTTGGCACTCTGTATATCTTCTTTGGAGAAATGTCTATTTAGGTCTTCTGCCCATTTTTGGATTGGGTTGTTTGTTTTTTTGTTATTAAGCTGCATGAGCTGCCTATAAATTTTGGAGATCAATCCTTTGTCAGTTGCTTCATTTGCAAATATTTTCTCCCATTCTGAGGGTTGTCTTTTGGTCTTCTTTATGGTTTCCTTTGCTGCGCAAAAGCTTTTAAGTTTCATTAGGTCCCATTTGTTTACTCTTGTTTTTATTTCCATTACTCTAGGAGGTGGGTCAGAAAGAATCTTGCTGTGATTTATGTCATAGAGTGTTCTGCCTATGTTTTCCTCTGAGAGTTTGATAGTTTCTGGCCTTACATTTAGGTCTTTAATCCATTTTGAGCTTATTTTTGTGTATGGTGTTAGGGAGTGATCTAACTTCATACTTTTACATGTAGCTGTCCAGTTTTCCCAGCACCACTTATTGAATAGGCTGTCCTTTCTCCACGGTACATTTCTGCCTCCTTTGTCAAAGATAAGGTGACCATATGTGCGTGGGTTTATCTCTGGGCTTTCTATCCTGTTCCATTGATCTATCTTTCTGTTTTTGTGCCAGTACCATACCGTTTTGATAACTGTAGCTTTGTAGTATAGTCTGAAGTCTGGGAGCCTGATTCCTCCAGTTCCTTCTTTCGTTCTCAAGATTGCTTTGGCTATTCGGGGTCTTTTGTGTTTCCATACAAATTGCAAAATTTTTTGTTCTAGTTCTGTAAAAAATGCCAGTGGTAGTTTGATAGGGATTGCATTGAATCTATAGATTGCTTTCGGTAGTAGAGTCATTTTCACAATGTTGATTCTTCCAATCCAAGAACATGGTATATCTCTCCATCTATTTGTATCATCTTTAATTTCTTTCATCAGTGTCTTATAGTTTTCTGCATACAGATCTTTTGTCTCCTTAGGTAGGTTTATTCCTAGATATTTTATTCTTTTTGTTGCAATGGTAAATGGGAGTGTTTTCTTGATTTCACTTTCAGATTTTTCATCATTAGTATATAGGAATGCCAGAGATTTCTGTGCATTCATTTTGTATCCTGCTACTTTACCAAATTCATTGATTAGCTCTAGTAGTTTTCTGGTAGCATCTTTAGGGTTCTCTATGTATAGGATCATGTCATCTGCAAACAGTGACAGCTTTACTTCTTCTTTTCCAATTTGGATTCCTTTTATTTCCTTTTCTTCTCTGATTGCTGTGGCTAAAACTTCCAAAACTATGTTGAATAAGAGTGGTGAGAGTGGGCAACCTTGTCTTGTTCCTGATCTTAGTGGAAATGCTTTCAGTTTTTCGCCATTGAGGATGATGTTTGCTGTGGGCTTGTCATATATGGCCTTTATTATGTTGAGGAAAGTTCCCTCTATGCCTACTTTCTGCAGGGTTTTTATCATAAATGGGTGTTGAATTTTGTCAAAAGCTTTCTCTGCATCTATTGAGATGATCATATGGTTTTTCTCCTTCAGTTTGTTAATATGGTTTATCACATTGATAGATTTGCGTATATTGAAGAATCCTTGCATTCCTGGAATAAACCCCA
>NW_020841745.1:0-1627 GCF_003676395.1 Aethalodelphis obliquidens | reverse complement strand
GCAAATTTGAGCTGTGATGCAACCATGGTGAAGGCTTGCCCGGGGTGGGAGGTGGGCCTCTGAAGCATATGTGACCCTCACAGTTGTTCTGGGACCCGCACTGCACTTGGCCAGCCTGAGTGCAGTGGAGGACCACCAGGTGAGAACCCACATGCAGTAGGCACTGGGGCTCCTCCAGCCACCATGATCCACCAGTCTGACACAGGCTCTAATTTGTACACCTTCCATCTCTCAGGGTTCTGCTCATATGTGATGCTAAAGAAGTGGCCAGTGATCAGCTGATCACCCTACCCTGAGTATACCTACATCAGTTGCCTGTCTGGGCGCTGAAAGACCAGCCCGGAGTGGACGTGGCAGAGCTGCCACCACAGCTGCCTCCATAACATCTGAACTGCCTGGTCCCACCACTCATGCTGAGCCAGCTTCCTCACCTCACCTCTTACCATCACCATTTTGCTTAACAAAATGAGGTCTCTATTTGAATTTCTTCTGGCGTTTCTCATTGGTATGGAAGATTATACACTAACATTTATAAAGCACTTGGACAGCTTTGACTAAATTATGTTATGTTTGTCTACATTTAGTCCCTTTTCAGTCTGCCGTCTTGAAACCAAATGGCAACTACTAAATTTCCCAATCTCCAATGTTTGAAAATCTGAGTAAAAATTGGAAACCTCTCACTGCAAACATATAGAAGATTGAGTGTATGGGAATATGCGCACCCAAATTATGTACATATTTAGTCCTGTTAATTGATTTTTTTTGCAGGTTATGACTTAAACCAACTCACTGCCTGTACTTAAGTGAGAAACGATTAACAACCTCCAGTCAGTGCCAGCACCCACACTCGGGGAAAGTCAGAAGTGCCCTTAGCTGTCCTGCACATCCGACCATCTGGCAGGGAGGAAACAGAGAGCAGGGAAACAGAAGAAATCCCTGGCGGAAGCTTCCTCACCCCCCACTCCAGACGGGGCGCACGTTGTGGGAGAGCAGTTTGGCATGCACTCCCCTCACTAAGACTGTGCGGTTCATGCTGGTGTTGAGAACTCACTTAGTGCTTCACTTGAGGGATTCGGTTGTGGAGGCTTCACTGTGATTGCAGGTTGGGTATTCTCTGCCCGCTTCCCCCACACATTTCACTTTGCTCTCAAGTCTTCATTTTTACAGGCAAACAGTGTGTCTCAGTGGGCAGAGCTGAGCACGCAGTAGGCAAAGGCTTTACTCTCAGATGTAATATATATTCATATTATTATATTAACTCATTTATATTTATTAATTTACTTTATTACAACTGTATAAACATAATATATAAATAACATATAATATAGCAATACTATAATAATACTTATATTCCAGTAATATATGTTAATATAGATAATGTATAAGCTAATTTAGTTAGTGACATCACTGGCAAGAAGACTAATGAAGACGAAGTAAATCAGAACAGCCCAGAACTTTGAAGATCTTTGAGGGAACGCCATGCCCATGATGTAAATGGAGAGAAGTATATGGAAGGTGTTGGCTGGGGTTGCCTGCACTGCTCCTTTTGACCCCTGTTACTGGGTCAAGAGTGAACCAGGGCACACCAAGTGTGTGGGCAAAGCAGGAGCCCAGAGGCCAGGGCAAA
>NW_020841744.1:0-1627 GCF_003676395.1 Aethalodelphis obliquidens | reverse complement strand
ATTTGCATTTCTCTCATGATTAGTGATGTTGAGCATTCTCTCATGTGTTTGTTGGCACTCTGTATATCTTCTTTGGAGAAATGTCTATTTAGGTCTTCTGCCCATTTTTGGATTGGGTTGTTTGTTTTTTTGTTATTAAGCTGCATGAGCTGCCTATAAATTTTGGAGATCAATCCTTTGTCAGTTGCTTCATTTGCAAATATTTTCTCCCATTCTGAGGGTTGTCTTTTGGTCTTCTTTATGGTTTCCTTTGCTGCGCAAAAGCTTTTAAGTTTCATTAGGTCCCATTTGTTTACTCTTGTTTTTATTTCCATTACTCTAGGAGGTGGGTCAGAAAGAATCTTGCTGTGATTTATGTCATAGAGTGTTCTGCCTATGTTTTCCTCTGAGAGTTTGATAGTTTCTGGCCTTACATTTAGGTCTTTAATCCATTTTGAGCTTATTTTTGTGTATGGTGTTAGGGAGTGATCTAACTTCATACTTTTACATGTAGCTGTCCAGTTTTCCCAGCACCACTTATTGAATAGGCTGTCCTTTCTCCACGGTACATTTCTGCCTCCTTTGTCAAAGATAAGGTGACCATATGTGCGTGGGTTTATCTCTGGGCTTTCTATCCTGTTCCATTGATCTATCTTTCTGTTTTTGTGCCAGTACCATACCATTTTGATAACTGTAGCTTTGTAGTATAGTCTGAAGTCTGGGAGCCTGATTCCTCCAGTTCCTTCTTTCGTTCTCAAGATTGCTTTGGCTATTCGGGGTCTTTTGTGTTTCCATACAAATTGCAAAATTTTTTGTTCTAGTTCTGTAAAAAATGCCAGTGGTAGTTTGATAGGGATTGCATTGAATCTATAGATTGCTTTCGGTAGTAGAGTCATTTTCACAATGTTGATTCTTCCAATCCAAGAACATGGTATATCTCTCCATCTATTTGTATCATCTTTAATTTCTTTCATCAGTGTCTTATAGTTTTCTGCATACAGATCTTTTGTCTCCTTAGGTAGGTTTATTCCTAGATATTTTATTCTTTTTGTTGCAATGGTAAATGGGAGTGTTTTCTTGATTTCACTTTCAGATTTTTCATCATTAGTATATAGGAATGCCAGAGATTTCTGTGCATTCATTTTGTATCCTGCTACTTTACCAAATTCATTGATTAGCTCTAGTAGTTTTCTGGTAGCATCTTTAGGGTTCTCTATGTATAGGATCATGTCATCTGCAAACAGTGACAGCTTTACTTCTTCTTTTCCGATTTGGATTCCTTTTATTTCCTTTTCTTCTCTGATTGCTGTGGCTAAAACTTCCAAAACTATGTTGAATAAGAGTGGTGAGAGTGGGCAACCTTGTCTTGTTCCTGATCTTAGTGGAAATGCTTTCAGTTTTTCGCCATTGAGGATGATGTTTGCTGTGGGCTTGTCATATATGGCCTTTATTATGTTGAGGAAAGTTCCCTCTATGCCTACTTTCTGCAGGGTTTTTATCATAAATGGGTGTTGAATTTTGTCAAAAGCTTTCTCTGCATCTATTGAGATGATCATATGGTTTTTCTCCTTCAGTTTGTTAATATGGTTTATCACATTGATAGATTTGCGTATATTGAAGAATCCTTGCATTCCTGGAATAAACCCCA
>NW_020841743.1:0-1629 GCF_003676395.1 Aethalodelphis obliquidens | reverse complement strand
TTGATCATGGTGTATGATCCTTTTAATGTGCTGTTGGATTCTGTTTGCTAGTATTTTGTTGAGGATTTTTGCATCTATGTTCATCAGTGATATTGGCCTGTAGTTTTCTTTCTTTGTGACATCCTTGTCTGGTTTTGGTATCAAGGTGATGGTGGCCTCGTAGAAGGAGTTTGGGAGTGTTCCTCCCTCTGCTATATTTTGGAAGAGTTTGAGAAGGATAGGTGTTAGCTCTTCTCTAAATGTTTGATAGAATTCGCCTGTGAAGCCATCTGGTCCTGGGCTTTTGTTTGTTGGAAGATTTTTAATCACAGTTTCAATTTCAGTACTTGTGATTGGTCTGTTCATATTTTCTATTTCTTCCTGTTTCAGTCTTGGCAGGTTGTACATTTCTAAGAATTTGTCCGTTTCTTCCAGATTGTCCATTTTATTGGCGTAGAGTTGCTTGTAGTAATCTCTCATGATCTTTTGTATTTTTTCAGTGTCAGTTGTTACTTCTCCTTTTTCATTTCTAATTCTATTGATTTGAATCTTCTCCCTTTTTTTCTTGATGAGTCTGGCTAATGGTTTATCAATTTTGTTTATCTTCTCAAAGAAACAGCTTTTAGTTTTATTGATCTTTGCTATCATTTCCTTCATTTGTTTTTCATTTATTTCTGATCTGATTTTTATGATTTCTTTCCTTCTGCTAACTTTGGGGTTTTTTTGTCCTTCTTTCTTTTTTTTTTTTTTTTTAACATCTTTATTGGAGTATAATTGCTTTACAATGGTATGTTAGTTTCAGCTTCACAACAAAATGAATCAGTTATATATATACATATATTCCCATATCTCTTCCCGCTTGCGTCTCCCTCCCTCCCACCCTCCCTATCCCACCCCTCCAGGCGGTCACAAAGCACCGAGCTGATCTCCCTGTGCTATGCGGCTGCTTCCCACTAGCTATCTACCTTACGTTTGCCTCTTTATCGCTTTGTCACCGTTTACACTTCCCCCTCCCCATAGCCTCAAGTCCATTCTCTAGTAAGTCTGTGTCTTTATTCCTGTTTCACCCCTAGGTTTTTCATGACATTTTTTTTTTTTTTAAATTCCATATATATGTGTTAGCATACGGTATTTGTCTCTCTCTTTCTGACTTACTTCACTCTGTATGACAGACTCTAGGTCTATCCACCTCATTACAAATAGCTCAATTTCGTCTCTTTTTATGGCTGAGTAATATTCCATTGTATATATGTGCCACATCTTCTTTATCCATTCATCCGATGATGGACACTTAGGTTGTTTCCATCTCTGGGCTATTGTAAATAGAGCTGCAATGAACATTTTGGTACATGACTCTTTTTGAATTATGGTTTTCTCAGGGTATATGCCCAGTAGTGGGATTGCTGGGTCATATGGTAGTTCTATTTGTAGCTTTTTAAGGAACCTCCATACTGTTCTCCACAGTGGCTGTATCAATTTACATTCCCACCAACAGTGTAAGAGGGTTCCCTTTTCTCCACACCCTCTCCAGCATTTATTGTTTCTAGATTTTTTGATGATAGCCATTCTGACTGGTGTGAGATGATATCTCATTGTAGTTTTGATTTGCATTTCTCTCATGATTAGTGATGTTGAGCATTCTCTCATGTG
>NW_020841742.1:0-1629 GCF_003676395.1 Aethalodelphis obliquidens | reverse complement strand
ATCAGGACACATAGTTTGACAGTGATCAAGAATTCATTTACAAGGAATTTCTCGCAAAGAAAGAATATCTCACTCAATGCATTGTTTATTTATTGTATCTCTTAGAAGGAAACATAGGAAAAATACTCTTTGACATAAATCACAGCAAGATCTTTAATGACCCACCTCCTAGAGTAATGAAAATAAAAAAAAAATAAGCAAATTGGACCTACTTAAACTTAAAAGCTTTTGCACAAAATCTACAAATTCGGTGCAATGCGTATCAAAATCCCAATGACATTTTTTACAATCCTAAAATTCATGTGAAATCGCAAAGGACCCCAAATAGCCAAAGTAATCTTGAGCAAGTAGAACAAAGTGGGAGGCATTTCACTTCCTGATTTCAAAATATAATACAGGGCTTCCCTGGTGGAGCAGTGGTTGAGAGTCCACCAGCCGATGCAGGGGACACGGGTTCATGCCCCTGTCCGGGAAGATCCCACATGCTGTGGAGCGGCTGGGCCCGTGAGCCATGGCCGCTGGGCCTGTACGTCCGGAGCCTGTGCTCCGCAACGGGAGATGCCACAACAGTGAGAGGCCCGCGTACCGCAAATAAAAAAAAAATAATAATAATACAAAGCTTTTGTAATCAAAACAGTATGGTACTGGCATAAAAACAGACTTACAGGCCAATGGAACAGAAGACTCCGAATTATTATTTGTGATTTGAATCATATGATATGCTTAAAAAAACTGCCCTCCAAAATATTGTAGATAGTTTACACACACTGAAGTTAAGCCTCCCTGAATTCAAAATTTCATAATTTCTACTGGCAGAAAAATGGGTCATTCAAAATGTTGAGCCTGGAAAGCTGCCTCAAAATAAACTAACAAACAAAGATTAAGAAAAATACAAAGCCTTAAACCTCAACCTCTCTACACATACACACACACACACACGCAAATTTAAAGATTTAAAGACAAAATTAATCTGAGAAAAACTAAAGAAAATATGAGATAAAATTTTATCATTTTAGAGTGCTACAGATTTTTAAGCGTGAAATATAACTCAGAGTCCATAAAAGAAATTTTTCAAAAATTTACTACATAGTATTTTTAAAATTTTGCCTGTCAAACAATCAAGACCATAAACAAAGTCAAAAAGGTTATATTAAACTTTCTTAAAAGACACGTATATGTGACAGTCTTATGACAACTTTCTTAACATAGAGAGTGTTCTTTAAAATCTGTATTTAAATGACTATAACACAGTAGGAGATGGGAAGATATATGAATAGACGATTTATACAAAAATATATAAATGACTTTGAAATGAAGCTCCATCTCATTCATAAATTTTGAATTATTAATTTTTTTAAAAAAAGCCTAACTGATAAGCAACAGTCCAGAACCTTAGTAATACACAAGGTTTGGGGAAAATAGATATTCTGCCTAATCATGACTATTGGTGGTATAACTTATCTAGAAGAAAATTTAGTTGAATCATATAGACTATGAGTGTGCTACTTTCTTGAATAATAATTTTTTCCTTGAAGTGAATAGTTAATTATTACATTTTAAATTTTTCATTATTTTGGCTTATGTACTTATATGTGCTGTTGCTCAATTCATCAATGGCTAACTTCCAAT
>NW_020841741.1:0-1629 GCF_003676395.1 Aethalodelphis obliquidens | reverse complement strand
AATTTTTAAAGGGGCATTTTTTAAAAGAGCGGAGAGGGAAGGAATAGAGACAGGCACATACTATATTTGAAGTTACCTCCACGTGTATTTTATGTATGTATACCCATACAATTAAGAAGTCTTTGGATGTTTTATCTTCAAGAATAATTCAGATAATGGATTACTTGAATATCATAAACATTTAGGGTTTAACAGATTTGTTACATATAGACGTTGTATCATGGATTTAAAAAACCATAGCCAGCGGGCAGCGGCGGGCGGAGCGACCGAGGGGCGGCGCGGGCTGGGCGGCGGGTGCGGGGGGTCGGTGCTTCCTCGTGGTGGAGGGCTGGGGTTCGCCGGAGACGCCGGGTTGCTCCGCGTTGCCAGGTTACCGAGCGCGTGCCCCGCGCCCGCTCTTCCGCCCGGGCCGCCCTCGGCGCCGCCTGAGCCGCGGTGCGGGCTGCGCTGGGCGCCGGTTCCGCGGAAGCCTGGGTCGGGCGCTGCGTGCGGGACTCTCGTCGCTTGTGGACGGGGCGCGAGCGCGCGGGGGACGTAGGGCGCCGACCTGGGCCTACCCGGCGCTCCGGCTCCGCTCAGGGCGCCCGCTCAGGGGCCTCCGGCGCGAGGCCCCCTTTGTGGTCAAGATGGCGGCGCCCCGGCGGGCCGCGCCGAGGTGAGCTGGAGCCGGGCCCGGAGAGGGGCGAGTCTGCCACGCCCAGGACTTGGACCCCGGGCTGGTCTCCCGTCTCCCGGGGAGCGGCGGGTGAGTGGGCGCGGCCGCGCGTAGGTCCCTCTCGTGGGGTGGTCAGCTCTCCGTGCGTCCGCAGACTTCTGTCGTCTGATAGTCAGATCTGGGGTGGCCCAGGTTGGAGGCGAGGGTGCTTGATTGGGGAAACCTGAGGGGTTTAAGGACTCTATTGGGATGGTTTCAGACCCCAGCAAGAAGCTGAGCAAGTTTTCTCCTCTCTTCCCGGCTAAGTTTTCTCCCTTCTCTGAAGGCGCCAGCTTTTCTGAATCACCTTGTTACCCGGGGGGATACAGTTGGTGGTTCTGACCGTGGAACGTAGGACCCGGCGCGGGGAAGCCTGACCTGGTTCTAGTTACTTTGTTTGCAAAGCACTTGCCTTGTCTTTGGAATCTTTGTGTATGTAACCGACGTTGGGAAGAGCCAGCGTTTTCTACTCCAAAACACTGCGAGGGGTAACTTGATACGTAAGAAACAAGTGGGCGTTCACATCCATCTCTTTTCCAACCACTGAGTTTTGGTTGTGTTTCCTTTCTTTAAGTTTGTCTCGTTCTGAAGTGATAACAAAAACGAAACAAAACAAAAAAAAGACTATAGCCAATTACACAAAGTATACTCTAGTCTCAGTCCTGCCATTAATTAGCTTAAGTCATTTAATTTTTCTAGGCCTCATTTTTCTCATGTGATGTTTTTTCTTTGAAAAAGTAAAGTTTCTAGAAGTCTCTAATCTCTGTGTCATAGTTCAGCTTGGAGAAAATCTGTTCTTATCCAAACTCCATGACATTGTATTTCCAGCTCCAACTTTGGACTTTGAGTGAGTTGGGTGCAACTTTTTAAGGATATTTTCACACAGCCTTTTTAGTTAATATCAGTCTAGCTGACTTGTCATACTCAGACTTTCT
>NW_020841740.1:0-1629 GCF_003676395.1 Aethalodelphis obliquidens | reverse complement strand
AAGTGTGGTACTATCAGGTATTGTAGACCTGGAGTACTATGGGAATCCTCTACCCTGCTTACACTGGAGTATAAATCAACACAACTACTTTGGAAAGCATTTAGCACTCTCCATTAACTGAAGGTATATAAATAGCCTGTGAGCCAGCAGCCCTCACCCCCGCCCTGTGTAAATGCACCAGAATAACCGGTACAGCAGGATTCCTGTCCATGATTTGCATTAGCACAAACTGAAAACAAACCAAATGTCCATTAAGAGTCAAAAATTTAATAAATTATGTGTATTCGTACAGTGGGAAAACTATCAAGCAATAAAATTGAATGAACTAGAGCTACAGGCTGCAATGTGGATGAATTTTTTAAACCAATGTTGAGTGAAAGAAATAAGATAGAAAAGATTTCATATACTATGATCATCTACATAAAGTTAGATGTTGACAAAACTAAACTCTTTTGTTAGGGATGCATGCAGGTTAAAGGAAAGGATTGTCAAGAAATGAGGATGGTGTTTAACTGGGAAGAGAGAAGGAGATTGTGATGGGAAAAGGATATGGGGGGGGTTTGAGATGCTGACAAGTATCAATACTTTCAGATTCGAGTAGTGTTTATGTAAGTATTCTCTTTTTATTTGTCACATTGACAGTTTTGTTCTGTGCACTTCTCAGTACGCACATCTCAGTATCAATACTTTCAGATTCGAGTAGTGTTTATGTAAGTATTCTCTTTTTATTTGTCACATTGACAGTTTTGTTCTGTGCACTTCTCAGTACGCACATCTTATTTTATAATTAAAAACCTGAGTAAAGAATTGGTCGCTTCTTGAGTGCTGGATGTGGGAGTGGGATGAGACTATTTCATTTTAAGCCCTTCACTACTGTTTGCGTTCACATGTTATTCATTCAGCGTTAATTGAACATATGCTGTGTACCAAGCACTCTTCTAATTTTATATGTGTTTTAACTCATGTAATCCTCACAAGAGCTCTGTGATATGGGAGCTTATCTCCATTTTATAGATAAGGAAGTTGAGACCTAGAGTTATAGAACTTGTCCAAGGTTATATAGCTAATGGGTAGTGCCAGGCCCATTTGCCTCAGAGAATCTGAATTTTTACAATATAATCTAAAAGAGAAATTTAATTGCTAATTATAAGGAAAAAAATTGCACATTAAAGAAGATGACAAGTTTTCATCTATCCAGTTAGAGAAAAACACACAGTCTGTCTTTCACACACGTACATCTTGTATTGGCAGGGATTTTCCTTATTAAGCAATTATTTATTGACCGTCTACGTTGTGCTAGGCACAGGTACTGGGGATAAACACTTAATAAAATACACCACCTATCTTCAAATAACTTGCACTCTACGTGAGGAAATAAGCCAACAGTAGTAGAGGTTATATACCAAGTGATACATCGCTGATGGCAGTATAAAATCTCAAATCTTTTGGAAAGAAGTTTGGAGATAGCTACCTCAGAGCCTTAAAAATGTTCATTTGCTTTGATCTCAAACTCATTTTTATGGATTTATTGTAAGAACGTATTCTCAATATGGAAAAAAGCTTTCATGCATAAAAACGGTTATTGTCTGATAATATTGAAAAGTTGGAAAGAATTTAAATGTGTAAAAT
>NW_020841739.1:0-1629 GCF_003676395.1 Aethalodelphis obliquidens | reverse complement strand
TTATTCAGTTCCAATACACCAAACACTGGAGAGGTCCCTCTCAGCGGAAGCGCCACCGATTCCACAAGAAAGGGCAACAAGGTGCCCTCCTCCCTTCTCTTCTGCCAGAGTGACCACTATGTGTTTAAATCCACACCCCCTGGCAAGTTTCTAAGGTGAAATTCTGACACCCTTCCCTTTCCCATCCCAGCAGGTGGCCAAGGGCCGGCCTGGGCTGGAGAAGTGCAGTAACCAGGGCTGGGCCAGCTGGCCAGAGTGGGGGTTGGCGGGGTGGCGGGGGGCGGGGGGGGGGTCCCAGCAGGTGAAATCACCATGCAGGATAAATCCCTTGGACTTCCCATGGGCCAAGGGCGAGTCTCTCGAGGCACCCGGCCCCTCTCAGGTTCTGCTTGCAGAGACATCGCGGGGGAGGGGCACTTGGCTGCTTAGGAAAACCGCGCACGAGGGAGCTTTACACCTGCAGATGTTCTGTAAAACGGGAGTGGGTAGGCTCGGGCTCGTCCTCAAAGCCTTTACTCCAAAGGCGAGCCCTTCCTGCTGCCGCCAAGTTAGGGAGCTCCGCGACTGTACCGAACAGCTCTGGTGTAATTCGTCGTTCCTTCCTCCACCCACCCCCACCAACCCCTGTCCCCTTACCTGTGGTCCGCGGCCCTCCGCTCCGCGCTCGAATGCCACTGGGGTGCCAGGGACCCACGGGACGGGTCGTTCCCAGCCGCCGCGCGCTGGCTCCTTAGACCCCCGCCGGCTCTCGCGGCGCCGACGGCGAAGAGCCCCGAGGACGCCCCGCGCCAGGTGCATTCTGGCCGGGACGCCCACTTCCGGGAGAGGCGCGCAGACCGCCGCAGCCAATGCCGAACAAAACCCGCCCCTGCGGCGCCACGTCCGCGCGGCACAGCACGATCTCGGCGCTCCGAGCCCGGGCGCCGGGGGCCGGGCGTCTCCTCTCCTACGAGCTCGAGAAAGGAAGCGGCGCCCCTGAGAGGCCGCTAGCGATGCCCCGGGGCGCGGGCCCCTGCGGCGCGGAGACCGCTCCAGGCTGGGCTCACCGACACCAACGTCGCCAGGAGGAGCGCTTGGCGGGACTCGGCAAACAACCCAATGTTTTAAATGGAAAAAGGGCTTGAAAAGACCCTTCTCCAAATAAGACATACAAATGGTCAACAAGCACATGAAAAGATGTTAGTCATCATTAGTCATGATGAAATGCAAGTTAATACCACAACGCCATACCCCTCCACACACTAAAAGTCCTATAATCAAGAAAGCTAAAAATAACAAGTGTTGGCAAAAATTTAGAGAAATTGATACAGAATTTCCCATAGGGAAAATGAATAAGTTCTGGAGGTGGATGCTGAGAATATTTGTACAACAACGTGAATGTAGTTAATGCCATAGAACTGTATGCTCAAAATGATTTAAATGGTAAATGTTATGTTATATGCGGAGGGGGGGGTTAACATAATTTAGCCACTGCTTTATACCAGACCCCAGAGTCAAAGCTTTTCATCCATTTTCTCACTTTTACTTAACCTCCTAGGATCTTCACACTCCCATTTAGCAGATGAAGCTGAGCCTGAGAGGTTAAACTAAGTGACTTGCCCAAGGCTCACTCGGCCAAGTCTACACTGT
>NW_020841738.1:0-1629 GCF_003676395.1 Aethalodelphis obliquidens | reverse complement strand
TTGATCATGGTGTATGATCCTTTTAATGTGCTGTTGGATTCTGTTTGCTAGTATTTTGTTGAGGATTTTTGCATCTATGTTCATCAGTGATATTGGCCTGTAGTTTTCTTTCTTTGTGACATCCTTGTCTGGTTTTGGTATCAAGGTGATGGTGGCCTCGTAGAAGGAGTTTGGGAGTGTTCCTCCCTCTGCTATATTTTGGAAGAGTTTGAGAAGGATAGGTGTTAGCTCTTCTCTAAATGTTTGATAGAATTCGCCTGTGAAGCCATCTGGTCCTGGGCTTTTGTTTGTTGGAAGATTTTTAATCACAGTTTCAATTTCAGTACTTGTGATTGGTCTGTTCATATTTTCTATTTCTTCCTGTTTCAGTCTTGGCAGGTTGTACATTTCTAAGAATTTGTCCGTTTCTTCCAGATTGTCCATTTTATTGGCGTAGAGTTGCTTGTAGTAATCTCTCATGATCTTTTGTATTTTTTCAGTGTCAGTTGTTACTTCTCCTTTTTCATTTCTAATTCTATTGATTTGAATCTTCTCCCTTTTTTTCTTGATGAGTCTGGCTAATGGTTTATCAATTTTGTTTATCTTCTCAAAGAAACAGCTTTTAGTTTTATTGATCTTTGCTATCATTTCCTTCATTTGTTTTTCATTTATTTCTGATCTGATTTTTATGATTTCTTTCCTTCTGCTAACTTTGGGGTTTTTTTGTCCTTCTTTCTTTTTTTTTTTTTTTTTAACATCTTTATTGGAGTATAATTGCTTTACAATGGTATGTTAGTTTCAGCTTCACAACAAAATGAATCAGTTATATATATACATATATTCCCATATCTCTTCCCGCTTGCGTCTCCCTCCCTCCCACCCTCCCTATCCCACCCCTCCAGGCGGTCACAAAGCACCGAGCTGATCTCCCTGTGCTATGCGGCTGCTTCCCACTAGCTATCTACCTTACGTTTGCCTCTTTATCGCTTTGTCACCGTTTACACTTCCCCCTCCCCATAGCCTCAAGTCCATTCTCTAGTAAGTCTGTGTCTTTATTCCTGTTTCACCCCTAGGTTTTTCATGACATTTTTTTTTTTTTTAAATTCCATATATATGTGTTAGCATACGGTATTTGTCTCTCTCTTTCTGACTTACTTCACTCTGTATGACAGACTCTAGGTCTATCCACCTCATTACAAATAGCTCAATTTCGTCTCTTTTTATGGCTGAGTAATATTCCATTGTATATATGTGCCACATCTTCTTTATCCATTCATCCGATGATGGACACTTAGGTTGTTTCCATCTCTGGGCTATTGTAAATAGAGCTGCAATGAACATTTTGGTACATGACTCTTTTTGAATTATGGTTTTCTCAGGGTATATGCCCAGTAGTGGGATTGCTGGGTCATATGGTAGTTCTATTTGTAGCTTTTTAAGGAACCTCCATACTGTTCTCCACAGTGGCTGTATCAATTTACATGGCCACCAGCAGTGCAAGAGGTTTCCCTTTTCTCCACACCCTCTCCAGCATTTATTGTTTCTAGATTTTTTGATGATAGCCATTCTGACTGGTGTGAGATGATATCTCATTGTAGTTTTGATTTGCATTTCTCTCATGATTAGTGATGTTGAGCATTCTCTCATGTG
>NW_020841737.1:0-1631 GCF_003676395.1 Aethalodelphis obliquidens | reverse complement strand
AAAAAGGGAGAAGACTCAAATCAATAGAATTAGAAATGAAAAAGGAGGAGTAACAACTGACACTGCAGAAATACAAAAGATCATGAGAGATTACTACAAGCAACTCTATGCCAATAGAATGGACAACCTGGAAGAAATGGACAAATTCTTAGAAATGCACAACCTGCCAAGACTGAATCAGGAAGAAATAGAAAATATGAACAGACCAATCACAAGCACTGACATTGAAATTGTGATTAAAAATCTTCCAACAAACAAAAGCCAAGCACCAGAAGGCTTCACAGGAGAATTTTATCGAGCGTTTAGAGAAGAGCTAACACCTATCCTTCTCAAGCAGATGGAGGAACATTGATACCAAACCAGACAAGGATGTCACAAAGAAAGAAAACTAGAGGCCAGTATCACTGATGAACATAGATGCAAAAATCCTCAACAAAATACTAGCTAACAGAATTCAACAGCACATTAAACGGATCATACACCATGATCAAGTGGGGTTTATTCCAGGAATGCAAGGATTCTTCAATATATGCAAATCAATCAATGTGATACACCATATTAACAAATCGAAGGAGAAAAACCATATGATCTTCTCAATAGATGCAGAGAAAGCTATCAACAAAATTCAACACCCATTATGATAAAAACCCTGCAGAAAGTAGGCATAGAGGGAACTTTCCTCAACATAATAAAGGCCATATATGACAAACCCACAGCGAACATCGTCCTCAATGGTGAAAAACTGAAAGCATTTCCACTAAGATCAGGAACAAGACAAGGTTGCCCACTCTCACCACTCTTATTCAACATCGTTTTGGAAGTATTAGCCACAGCAATCAGAGAAGAAAAGGAAATAAAAGGTATCCAAATCGGAAAAGAAGAAGTAAGGCTGTCACTGTTTGCAGATGACATGATACTATACATAGAGAATCCTAAAGATGCTACCAGAAAGCTACTCAAGCTAATCAATGAATTTGGTAAAGTAGCAGGATACAAAATTAATGCACAGAAATCTCTGGCACTCCTATACATTAATGATGAAAATCTGAAACTGAAATCAAGAAAACACTCCCATTTACCATTGCAACAAAAAGAATAAAATATCTAGGAATAAACCTACCTAAGGAGACAAAAGACCTGTATGCAGAAAATTATAAGACACTGATGAAAGAAATTAAAGATGATACAAATAGATGGAGAGATGTACCATGTTCTTGGATTGCAAGAATCAACATTGTGAAAATGACTCTACTACGCAAAGCAATCTATAGATTCAATGCAATCCCTATCAAACTACCACTGGTATTTTTCACAGAACTAGAACAAAAAATTTCACAATTTGTATGGAAATATAAAAGACCCCAAATAGCCAAAGCAATCTTGAGAACAAAAAACGGAGCTGGAGGAATCAGGCTCCCTGACTTCAGACTATACTACAAAGCTACAGTAATCAAGACAGTATGGTACTGGCACAAAAACAGAAAGATAGATCAATGGAACAGGATAGAAAGCCCAGAGATAAACACACGCACATATGGTCACCTTATCTTTGATAAAGGAGGCACGAATGTACCGTGGAGAAAGGACAGCCTGTTCAATAAGTGGTGCTGGGAAAACTGGACAGGTACATG